>NC_072731.1:198368472-198655266 GCF_026930045.1 Uloborus diversus
TGGTAAGAAATAATAAGGTTTCTAAACAATCGAGTGAAGTTTAATGGGTTCAAATTTAAGATTTGCTTTCTGTAACCAACTTTAATTTTTAAATTGCTTTTTTAAAGCAATTTCGAAATAAACTTTACTTTAAATTGAATAAATATCTTTGTGCGTAAAAAATTATATAAACACCTTTAGTACTAATCCCCCTACCCGAATTGAAGGTGACTGCTGACACGTGTTTCGGCTTCGTGCAATTCAACTTTGTTATTTCTTATTAAACTTTACTTTTTTCATTTTACGTTTCTTTATCAGGATTTCCGTAGAGCTTAAAATAAATTCTAATTTTAAATCTAAAAAGAAAAAGATTTCCTTTATGTATTTTTCTCCCCCTTTAAACTCATTGCGTACGAAATACCATGGATCTGTTCATGAGCAAAACAGATACTTTCAATTGTTGATCATAGTTTACATTTATGAGATCCGGTTAGCTAAATATCAGTCGATTATCAAATTTTGTGTTTGAGGTTTCAAAACACAGGTGCTATAATTTTTTTTAACATCGTAGATGTGCCCATTGAAAAAAATACCACCCATGCAATGTGCATTTGGTTAGTGAAATAAATTATACGTGATCTGCCACTTATGCGTTAATGCTATAGCGTTTCCTCAAGTTTTAGTTTGGAAAAACTTTATTCAACATGACGCCAGAAAAAAAAAACCCTTGCTGAGTTAGGATGGCTAATTCATCATTAGACAAAAACGAAAGGGAAAATAGTCAATTCAACGCCCAAAAGTTTTGAGGCGAAAATTCTCTGATGTAATTAAGGCTAAGCAACGATGTTTTAGAAGTTCTTGAAACATTTCTTCTCAAGAAACAAATACAAATCCTTGTCAAATGTAAATATTTTCACCTCATAGAAGGCATTTGGTGTTGATGAGTTTTGTGACTTTTAAGCTTATCTGAACTTTTATAATCGCATCTCACACCGTGTTGGGTTTAAACATTTCAGGGACACTTCTTAAACCGAATGGAGCCAACTCGTCTTAGGCGACGAACCCAGATTCAATTTGGGCAGCGATGACAATCGTTTGCGCGGGTAAAAATCCTGTAGTAAATGCCCTGATACTGCCTGTTTTTTAGCGGCACATTGCACCCATAGCTGGTGTGAAGTTATAGGGTGCCATCGCATACCATACTCGGTCACCTCTAGTACTAATCCCCTACACAATGACAGCTCAGTGGTACGTTCGTTACATCCGAACGTACATCAAGTCACATGTGTTGCCACTCATGGCAGTACTTCCAGAAGGCATTTTTATTGTGGGAAATGTTTGGTCATGGAATTGCAAATGTTTAATATGAGTGCCTTTTCCACATTATCAGCTTCCTATGACCTGCTCTATTCATTTATTTGTCACATAACAAATATAACTGTTTATAGCTGTAGATGCATATGGTTCAGGGCATTAAAGAAAGGCTACGGTTTTGAAGTTTCAAAAAAGTGATTTTTTATTTCTTTTTTGTTTTGTCTTGTAGTTAAACATTTCAAAAATATATTCCCAAAATTTCAAGTCATTTCGAGCAAAATTTTCAAAATTATCAAGTATTTAGTCTCGGACGCTTAGACTGTCCATGCTGCTTGCTTGGTGTTAGTTATATATAATATAAACAAATAGCAAAAAAAGACGAGGCTAGGGAGATCGAAGCTGCTACAGGGACTGTACTTTATGGAGTTGGAAATGGTGCTTTTTATCTTCTAAAACTTGAAACGCGCTTTTCTCAAAACCACTTTTTTAAAGTCTATGTTCACTCCCATTTTAAAACTAATTGACTGATTGATTTCAAATTTAGTACACACATTCTGCATATAAAATATCTTCCCCCTACGTTGAGTTCGAGGTTTTTTTTATTTTTAATGGGTTTTATACTAACAAAATAGTGGAATTTTTTTAATTAAAAATAGCACTTTTAACTTCAAATGGCCGCCAAAAATCTTAAAGTCAAACAAAAAAAAGATCTAAGAACGTAGGAGGGAGGATTAATTAATACTTTGACTGAATTCAGACGGAATTTCATGTCAGATAAATGTCGGCTGAGATACAGTGAACACGGCAAATTATCTTTCTCCGAAGGTGCTCTGGATGAATCTGTGACCGGCTTGTTTGTGGAAATTTTTTGATCAAAATTTATAGAATATTCTTAAAATTATACATACTAGTGCACAAAAGGTTTTAATAAAATTAATCAAACTATTTTTGTAAAGAAAAATTCGTAAAAAAAGTGTTTTTTTTTTTTTTTACACTAAACGCCCCCCTTCCCCACCTCATACGAGACTTATATCCCAAATGACAAACTATGTTCTCGCGCATTCATGTTAGAAGTGGTCAATACGGTACTGAGACCTCTATTCATTTTTATTTTTTCTGCAATTACAATTTTTTTTTTTAATTTCTATTCAATTGCATATAGTAACGGTGTACGTACGTATGCAAATTATTCATTCTTACTGCACTTTCTTTTTTCACAAATTCTCATGGTAATGAGTTGGAATACGAATATTTCACATACCTTTACTGTAAAACACAAAGCATTACTAATAAAAGTCGTTCCTACATAAATCCAAATGAATATTTATTTCTTGCCTTCTTTATAGGGCATGTGGCAGAAATCGAGTTCTTTGCGTAAAACTTTTATTGATCCCTTCGCTCGGACGCCAATTGCGCCCTGCATTCATTCCCTTGAAGAAAAGAAGAAGAGCGGAAGTACTGAAAAAGCTGGTTTCCGCTTTGTTTCTAACTGGTACCAGGTTTTTCTATTTCTTTCTCTCGTGAAGGAGCTCCTAACGACTTTTGCCACTCAGTTTGTCACCGCTCTCTGCCCCAAGAAAGGAAGAAATTTACCGCATCCCTGATTCTGGACTTGAGAAAAGACGCGAAAATAAAACTGGATTTCTTGTTTATCCTGTTTTGTTTTCTCTTTCGTGTTCTGCAACGTTTCTTCCGGATTCTTAGACGGGATTCGAAGAAAATGGAAAGAAAAGAACTTTGATTGTGGCTTTCAAATAGCATTTTGGCTGAAATAATTGAGTGTAATATGCTTGTTCTTTCTAATGATATTTTTCTTCTGTGTTAACTTTTATTAAATGATTTGCATTTTCATTCAAGTGTTAAGCAATATATGTATATTATTTCTATTGACAAGTTGCCCAGATAGTTTTCAAGTCTTTTTTTTTTTTTTTAATTCAAAACCTAAAAGCTGAATCGGAGGTACTAGTTCTAAAAATACACACACTTTTAAAAATTCAGGAAACTTTTATTGCAAATACTAAAGTAAAATGGAGTGTTTACAGTACATACAAAATTTACAGAAAATTGTCCCGAAAAAAGTAAGCGATTGCAGAACTAATTTATGCACCACGTGACTTACAGTGCGAAGCACATAACACTGTATTTCCCCTTACTCGGTGTGCTCCGACTAGTATGGTAGATGGTCAACATAGGTGCCTCCTAATACGAAGGTGCGGAGTTCAAACTCGCTGTTCGCATTTTATGATTTTAACTCTCATTTATTCTACTTTATAAGTTTACAGTAAAGTAGGATTTTCTGTAAAAGTTACTGGCAAAACGTATGCCAGTAACGTTTACCATAAAATGTCAGGATTTTTTTAACAGTGCAGGATTGATCTATCCACGACTAAACTAACCTGCAGTAATGAAATATAATCTAGTGGACCAAACACTACTTCCTTTTCTGTATTTTAAAAATTCGTTTTGTTAATAACTGAAAAGAATGGGTGCATGTGCTCATGTACGAGCGTAAGAAGCAACGCTTCTCAAATGAATTGCTTTTTCAGACATTTTCCTACACTCATGAACGTATGGTAAACGTAAGGAATTTTACTTTCAAATGCAATAAAAGGTGTTTTTTTTTAATTTGCAACACAATACATATTACTTTGTTAATAACAACAGAATTATCTATTATTGTTAAAGAGTTGGTCATTGGTTCCTGCTCTATTTAGTACTAGCTGCGTTGCCCTTCTTTACACCGTCCACCTCGAAAATAAAAGTTATGTGAGTGATGCGTATTCAAAAATCAGGCTTGAACAAAAAAAGAAAGAAATCTTTAAAACTTCCCGACAGGTTGAGGAAAAATAAACAAAAAGGAAAAAGTTATCTCCCCCAATTACAGGAAAAGCCTCAAAACAAAAGCCAGAATTTTATTTGGACATATTAGAGGAAAAAATGGCAACACAGATCTTTTTTTCTCAATGATTTTCTTTACGCTACAAGTTTTAATAAACGCATTATTTAACAATTACCGTGATCAACAACGAATTTCTAGTTGAAGGCTTACCTACATTTTAGCGCGAGATTAGTTGAAAAAAGTTAGAATTCACGCTGGAATCTTCTTGGAACATTGGAACAAATTTTATCTGAAGCAAAAAAATCAGGGGTTTCCATGGATTACTTATTCTAATTTTTGCGAGCATTCTTTCGCCATCATATTATATAAAAATGCCATTTTCGGGTACTAAAATTAAAATTCAAACGGTTCGATTCTTTTTTGGTGTTTAACCCCCTCCCCCCACGTTGCTTCTCGGGTGTCCAAGTACCTCCCTGCCAAATTTTGTTCAGATCCGACACAAAATATGGATTTGTATAGGAAACATACACACGCACATATATCTTCTCTATTTTATTTATATATTTTTTTTATTATTTTGGCTTTTATTTGTTTTTCCATGATTAGAATCATGAAACTTGGCTTAAAACAGCTTCAGCCGATGAATGCATGCACGTCACTGCAAGACTTTTAAACAGCTTAAGTTCTCAAATAATGTTTTAAAACAGAGATTACAAATGATTAATTATTTTTAAAGTGATAACTGCATTGTAAACAGAAAATATATTTGTGTTATGCCTCCAATAAGAACGCTAATGAAGGTAATATTACAAAAGGGCACAACTTGGCCCGTTATCAAAATTTTTCGCCAAATTTAGTACTTTATGTAAGACGCAATGCAATTCTTTATTTTTTTTTTCTTTTTTTTTGATAATATTAACCTTTTGACTGTTTTGTTGTAATCATAACATGAAATTATTTGCTGAGAACAAAACACTAAATGTAAACACACTTGTTTTCCCCCACAATTAACCTTCTGTGGTTCTAATACGAGCGGGATGAGAGTAAAAGAAACTAACCACATTTTTTCCCCTTGCAGAAATTTCCATTTTTTCCCTAAAACTACTTCAATGACTGAAAAAATAAAATGGTAATTATTGAATTAATCCGATGAAATGTTTTTTCAGTTGTAGTTTTTTCTTACTATACTCTTAAGTAAAACCGCCGAATCTTTTTTTTTTTTTTTTCTAAATCTCTTAAAGACAATCATTATCAAGAACATCCAAGAATGCAAATGAAGTGCTTTCTTGGAGTTCTTTTTCATGAAAAAACGTGACTTGAAAATCGGAAGAGAAAACTTAATTAGAACCTTTCCCTTTCAACCATGTTGGCTCTGTTCCAGAACATTAAATACGTTAAGGATATGTGTGCTTAAAATACTGTCATACTTAAAGACTCTTTACAAATTCATATACATTTTAGTCAATTTTAAAATCGGGACATAAATATTACGGATGTATTTTTTAGTGTTTTGATTTATTATATTCAGAATACCGTTTATACTAAGATTATTACTGCTTTTTTTTTTGGTTTATACTTAGTCAAAAATTTAATAAAGAAATATTTTAGGGGTTTTTTATGAATTCCTGATTTCTATCCGATTTCATGGCTTGAACATGGACATGAACTCCCAGACAACAAACAAAATTCAGACGGCGGAGATGCGATTTCTCCGAGCGGTCAAACATTGCACCATCCTAGACAAAATAAGAAGCGAAGATATAGGGAAAGAATTACAGATCTACAGCCTTAACGGAAAAAATTACTGATTATCGTATCAAATGGAGAGACCACGTACGAAGAATGCCGCCTGGAAGACTACCAAGAGCCGTCTATTACTATCAACCCGCAGGCAAATGAGACCGTGGTCGACCTATTTAAAGCGGTGGGCAGACTAGAAAGCCGGAACAGGCTGAAAGCCTAATCCATGAAAATGGTGATGATGATGATGATAAAAAATACAATATTTTCCACTTTTTCTTGAAGGAAGTTTGTTTCCAAAAGGGAAAAATAATATTTCAATACAAGTCTTATTGTGTGTGTAAAATACATTCCTTCTTCTTTATGAACTAATTTTTAAAACAAGCTTCTATTTTGGCCATTTTGGAAATTTCCCTTTGCTCCACAATGGGGTTGTTTTCTTCAGTCAAAAGTAGGACTTTTTGTCACTGAAATTGATAGAATAAGCAAAAAAATAATAACAACAATGGACTCAGAAAATACTTTCATTTTCCGAACAGTTATTTTTTAATTAATTTTTTTTTAAATGTCCGATTCTTCAAACAAGGTGTAGTCTTTATGACGTCACAAATAATGCACTATGGCGCATCTTTCTACCGCATTTCGACGTTATGATAATCAAGAAGCGAATTACAATGGGGTCGTTTCCAAAATTTTAAAAGTATTTTTTTCTGAAAGAAAAAACATAGGATCGGACCATTTTTTAAATAATTTGTTTAATATTTAAAAAAAATACTTAAATTCGTGCGCTTTCATTGTTTACGCTTCTGTCGTGTGACATCACAAATGATGAAATGCCATACAGTGTTGCCAATCACAGAGCAAAGTATTTAATTCGCATCTTTACTCACGTGTATTGGCAACAATATGGTTGATAGCAAGAGTAGAGCGCAATATTTAATTCGATCATCATAATGTGGAAACATCGTAGCAAAATGCGCCAAATTGAATCATTTGTGACGTCATCAAGACCACGCCTTGTTTTCAAAATGGGACATTTAAAAAAATTTATTAAAAAATAACTGTTGGGAAAATGAAAATATTTTCTGGATCCATGTTATTTTTTTTTACTCATTCTATCAATTTCAGTGACTAAAAGTAGTACTTTTGATTGAAGAAACTACCATATTGCGCTCTACGCTTGCTATCAACCATATCGTTGCAAATACACGTGAGTAGAGATGCGAATTTTGGACATTTTATTTTGGAAAGTGAATGGCAACACTGAATGGCATTTCATCATTTGTGATGTCATCCGCAGAAGCGTTAAACGATGAAAGAGCATCGACTTAAGTAATTTTTTAAAACATTAAACTTAAAGAAATTATTTAAAAAATGGTCATATTCTATGTTTTTAAGCAGGCTATTTCAGAAAAAAATACCTTTAAAATTTTGGAAACTACCTCCATTCCATACTTTAGAATAAGAACATTTCTTACCTGTTACTATTATTTTCGGTGTTTTTAAAGCGACTGAATGTTTTTTTTTTTTCTAAATATTGAATAAAATTATTGGTTGCTCCAAATATTACTTTGATGAATAAAATATATTTGTTGTTCTACTGTCTTTTGAAACAGAATTAATTTTTCAAAAGTTTTTAACTTTAAAAGTAAGTCTTAGATATGGTTATCGCACAAACCATAGCCAAACCTAAAATACGAATGATCTTTAATTATTGACCTTGCAATTTGAAATATCATCTTAACAAATCAAATGATGGCCACACCTTCAAACATTCAAGCATATATTTGATGTTTTAATTTTTAACTATACTATCTATCAAAACGGATTTTATATTCGATGAAAATATATTAGAAATATATTAGAAAAGTAATACCTTGATATGTTTCCATCCGAATTGCGTTATTACAAAATAAGTAAAATTTATGTCATCCCATAAACCATATCTAAACCTTAAACACGAATGACCTTTAATGAATTCTAGATCTTAAACGCAATAGAACCTCTTTTATTTACATTTTCTTAGCAGTTTGTGCTAGACTGTTACGCGAAGTATAAATTTTTTCAGCTAGTACATAAAAAATTCCATTTATTACTAATGCAATCATAACGTATCCATTATAAAAGCTGAATAAAGTTAATCATTCGTAAAAATTTACGGCAGCAGTAAAAATCTGTTCTTTAGCGATAAGCAACGGTAACTCAACTGCAAATCAAAAACTGGGTTAACAAAAATATCTTCTGAGAAATAGTATTAGGAAATATTCATGTGGAATTACTTTTTGCTTTTAAAAATGCTATTATCAGTATTTAACAGATGTTTTATTATTTTTTTTTTAAGTTAAAGTTCTCATTATATTTAAAAATAATGTTTCTGATTAAAGATACATTTGGAAAGTATTCAGTATTCAACGCATTCCCAATCTCTCAAGCATTCCTTTATATAAAGCGCTAAAATATGAATACTGCTTATTTAAATTAACGATTACATTTGGGGGGGGATGGAGATAAATAAAACTAGTATGTTGTGACCACATCACGAAACTTCCTTTTATATCTTTCTTATGAATTCTGATCGTTCCCCATGCTTGACGAGAAGGCAATATTCCCAGCAAAAATAAAATTACGCACACAAAAACTTGAGGACCGTCCCGATTTCCGATTTATCGCAAAAGGAAAGCAAAGTGCGAAAATTGAAAGTTATTTTATAAGTCTTGCTTGAATTAATTAAAAATATTTTATTTGTTAACAATCATAAGATGGCAGCAGTTAAAAATTTTAAATCATTGAGATAATATTTCCGATAATTTCCCAATAGTTAAAATCACGTGAGATATGCAGACGACAGTCTATTACAATATATCTTTCTTACTGTTGCATTAATAAAGCTATTTTTATTTGCACAAAAAAAATCAGCCCCTCGTGGAGTGATTGGCACCAAAATTGAACCAACGCCTGTTTACATACAGGTTCACATTTATTCCAAATTTCATCCAGAACGAAACATTACTTTTTGAGATATGGCACTCGCCATATCTCAAGAAGTAATAAAAACAAAGAACGTTCGTTGCACCAACTCCTTTTCAGCTATAACCGCCAAAATAAAATCAGCTCTTATACCCTCTAAGGGCTACTTGTCGTTTTTTTTTTTTTTTTTAATATTCCGTTTATTATTTCTTGAGATATAGCAGTCACAAGTGACGACAAAAAACGTTCTGTAGCTCAGCCCACGTTTGAGCTATTGATATCAAAATTGAATCAGCACCTGTACATATTAGGGACATGTGGACCAAATTTTGTTTGATTCCACTAGTTACTTCCTGAGGAATAGCAGATACACATAACTCAAGAAACGTTTCATTGCTTCACCCCCTTGCAGGAATTCTCTCCCAAAAAACAATGCGCACGAGTTCATATAGGAACACATATGTGTACCAAATTTCGGTCAAATTCATGCGGTAGTTTTTGCTATAGAGCGGCTACAAAAAAAAACTGGTCACACACATACAGATACGCACACACACACACACACACCACCACACACACAGACGAACATTTTCCAAAAATGGTCGAAATGGACTCAGTGCGCCTCAAAACGTTCGAATCCGTCAAAAATCGAAATTCAAAAATTTGCACAAAACCAATATCTTTCTTGTATATATTAGATACTAGTGGTACCCGCACGGCTTTGCCCGTATTAGAAAATTAAAAGGTCATTTGGTTCGCCTGTATATTCACGAACAGTGGATAATGAATTTCTCGCCAATTTGTTATGTTCATTTGCTTACCCCTGTTACGGTTCCACGTTATGATAATTTGGTAAATTACTGGTTCACGTTGTGATAATTTGCTCGGTAAAATTTTCTTAAAACTGGAATAGAAAACGAACAAAGCTGAATTTTCGAAAAATCGCTTGGAGGTGCTCACCCCCATGCTATAAACTAATTCTGTGCCAAGTTTCATGAAAATCAGCCGAACGGTTTTGGCGCTATGCGCGTCACAGAGATCCTGACAGATATGGAGACAGATATCCAGAGAGACTTTCAGTTTATTATTAGAAAAAAGAAAAAGCAAAGAGCGGCATCAAGTTGCATTTCGATCGAAGTAAGACTGCGGAGTGTCTTACTTCGATCGGAAATATTTTTCTTGCGGAAATATATATATATTTTTTATGCAACTAAAAATAGTGATATTGAATAGAAAACATCAATGAAGCACATCTTAAGAAATAGTGCTAAATATGTCAATTTGTGAAAAAGGGGATACTTTTCTAGCCTACTTCCCCAGTCAAAGTCAGAGAAAGAAGAAAAAAGAATGAAAGAAGGCTTAGTGCATCTTAAAAATATCGCGAAATACAAAAATAAAAGTCAAAAATAATTAAAATGGGCGATTCTCGGAAAATGTCCCGAGCGTAACGCTAAGTTTTTTGAATAGCGGGGTTGTAACATGTTATAATATTTATTACACCAAACTTACAGCCACAAGTGATATATCAAATGAATTTTTTTGTTTGTCGGCATCAGTGCGCATGCGCGTGGAATGTTTCTGCTGCAATCCGCTAGAAAGCGCTTGTAGCAAAGATGGCGACTAAAGAACAGAAAGCGTTTTGTGTTTTATCTTTCTGCAAGATGGTGCGCCGCCTCACTGGCATAATGAGGTACGCGATTGGCTTAACCTAACTGTACCCGACCGCTGGATTGGCCTTAAGGGGTCTAATGACAGTGCTTGTTTCCCATGGCCTCCACGGTCACCCGACCTAACGCCGTGTGATTTCTATCTTCGGGGGTTTATTAAGGACCGTGTGTATGTGCCTCCACTGCCAGCCGACCTTCCCGAATTAAGGAACAGGATTGAAACAACTGTTGCAGCAATTACTAATGAGACACTCATCAAAGTTTGGGAAGAACTCGCATATCGTCTTGACGTGTGCCGAGTGACGAATGGTGCTCACATTGAACACTTGTGAACTATTATGTAAAACTGTTTGAGTTTCTCTTTCATTTGATATATCACTTGTGGCTGTAAGTTTGGTGTAATAAATATTATAATATGCTAAAACCCCGCTATTCATTTTGAAACACCCTGTTTATTAAAGCATGTATCATTCCAAAAGAGCATTATTTTTTTAACGCTTTGGTGAGCTGGAAAAAATAAAAAACTTACCGTTACGCATGGGACATTTTTTCGAGAATCGCCCCAATACTTCAATAAATATCGAAAAATTAAAATTGGAAACTAGGGTATTGAGATGGGGAAAGATGTCTGTCTGTCCCCCTCTTATAACTTTTGAGTGAATAGTCCGATTCGAACATTTTTTTTTTTTTTTTTTGTTCGAAAGATACTGGCGAGGACATTACATTCCTATATTTCACTTTTTGATTTGAAAAATTTTTCCTTCAACTTTGAACAGTTCAAAAAAATCTTAATATTAGCGCCTACGGGGAAATTCAAGGGAATGCAGAAATTTTAGAGACGAATTTGCATCAAAACACTTTGTAAGAAAAAACTTTTGATGAAGAACATGTATAGAAAATATCTTTTTGGTTTAAACAATTTTCCGTTCAATTTTAAAAGGTTCAAATCCCTTAACATTAGCGCCTACGGGAAAACTGGAAGTCAATATAGATTCCGAATCTAAAGGTGGATTTACTTCAAAAAAACTTACGTTGGAACTAGCTCTTGACGAACATCTCCCGACTCTGACTCCAAGAGTTTAGAGCACTGACTCCGACTCCTGTGCCCGAAAATTATTCGGACTCCGACTCCCCGACTTCGACTCTAGCTTCGTAGCTACGGCAAAAATTTATACACGGAGGGAAAATGACGGAATCCGACTGTTGGAAACTTGACTCCGACTCCTTTATCCCAAAATAAGTCCAACTCCGCAAACAGTGCCAGAGTTGTGGACTTTAAGGAAAAACGACCGATTCAGTTTTTGGCGGATGAATTCAGAGTTTTTTATGTTTCTACATAAAGATATGCGTACACGATTTTTTTTTCTTGACAATGAAAATTATTTTTTTAAGTTTACATTTTATTGTTTAAATTTATTTTTGAAATTACGTTAATATTTCATTCAAAAAATTATTTTTTGGTAACAGGGGAAAAAAACAAAGGATTTTTTTTTTTTTTTTTTGTATGATGTATTTATTTTTCTAAACTTAATAATTTTAATTCTTTTTTTTTCTTTTAAAAAGCGGTTAAAGATTTTTTTATTTATTTATTTATTTATTTATTTTTTTGATGAAAGTGTGTTAGATGCTTTGTTTAAAAGGTGCTGCTATTTTATTTGTTCATTTATTTATTTCTTTATTATTATTATTTTTTACGCATCTATTTCTTTAGATGAATAAGGCATATTTTATTCCTAAAAATTTACAGTATTCAAAATTATGTTTGAAACAATTTGCGGTTTTAGCTATTTTTGAAAATATTGATCAGATTAGAAAGTAGATACTGGTATACGAGAAAATAGGCTCGTTTACTTCTGGAGGAACTTCTTGTTTCTTTCTTCTTTTTTTTTTTTTTGCCTTGCTAAGGGCATTCGGGATATGGTAATACGAAATAATATGGAAACAAGACAAAACGGATGCATCAGACTGAAAGAAAGAAAAACAAAAGAAAACTTATTCAATAAAAAGTTTTTACTTTTTTATTTTTTAATCTCCCGCAAATTTTACATATCGAGAAACTTAAATTTCCCTTTGCAGGGATCATTCAGGAATATCTTTCGTTCTTACATCTCGCAACCTCGATAAATTATTTAGACGAAAAAAAAATACTTTTCTAGTTTCCCAACTTTTTAGGGATCCCCAAATTGCTAAAATTGCTTAAGCCATTGGCTAAAATTTAAGTCTTAACCACAGGGAGCCCCAAAGAACTGTTTGCCTCAGGGCCTCACAGTATTTAACCGGACCATGTGTATCAAGGACGTCCTTTTTTTTTTGGCATTTTAAAAATAGTAACACAATTGTTAAATATTTTACCTAAATGCAGCATGTCATAAAAATATGAAAAAAAGAGACTCTTTAATATATTTATTTTTGACTCCTAATCTTTAGTGGTTTGCGCCAGTGCAAGCATCACCATTGTATTATCAATTACCTTCATTTTCGTTACAGCTCAAAGAACAATGCTTTTGTTGGATTATTAATATCAAGTTGATTTGTTACCAGAAGAGAAGCAATAAAACGACGAAAGCTAATAATAGGTTTTCTCATATTTCCCCAGAAGTGTTGTTCTACCTAAGGTGAGCAATCAGAAATACGACGTTCAATAAATTTTCTCACGAATCGGTGTGTAAATATTTATTCAAGCTTATGGAGCAATAAAAAATAAAAAGAAATTCTAGCAACGTTAGCTGAAGGATGCTAACGATATTTCATTGGGATAATGACATTATGTGACACTGATGACAGGCTACTAAAATTGCAACAAATGAAAGATATAAATGGAAATTATATTACGTTTTATGCACACTTATGCAGAGACTACAATTTCAGTATTTTTATAACAAGACAAAACGGATGCATCAGACTGAAAGAAAGAAAAACAAAAGAAAACTTATATTCAGTAAATTTCAGTAAATTTATTAATGAGTGCTAATAAGCACGAAACTGCAGTCCTCGGCTGGAAATGACTGAGCTGGGGGTGTATTTCACGTAAAAAAAACTTATTCAATAAAAAGTTTTTATTTTTTAATTTTTTTAATCTCCCGCAAAAAAAAAAAAAAAAATAAAAAAAATAAAAATTTTGCGCATATTCGAAATGGGTGCAGACGTCAGTCTGTTTTGAACCGTCGCGTCGTAGCGTCGTTTTTTGTTTGATTGAAGTTTTCTTCTTTTCTATTGAACATCCGTTAAATTTCAAGTATTTGTTAATTCAAATTGTTTGTGAATAATTTTATGTTATTACCTTTTAAAGAAATTTGAAGAGGTCTTTCAAAAGTCAACAGAACTTTGCTCTTGCATCATACAATGCTACAACATTGCTTATTCAGTGAATAGAACGAGCAGCAACAGTGATAGGCGTGATCAAAGGCTGACTGATCTCAAACTCAGGCAACAATTCAATGTGCAGGGGAAGCTTTTCTTTTCTCCTATGCAGCAGCATTTTGGACATTATTCTAACGCTATACAGAAATCGTGTACGAAATCAAATACATATGCAAACAAGACGTTTAAAAAGGAGCATAAAATACTAGAATAACAAACTGAAACTAAGGAATCAGGTAAACAAATTGTTAAACAGTGTCTCGCCTCTCAATATCGAGGAAAGATACATGGCTTCGTAAGGGCTGGACAAACGGGAAGGTGTTCAACATCAATGCACCGCTCTGTCAGAGAGGGTAAGCAGGACTAGAGATGAAAACAGTCGGGAAAAAAAACGGAAAATTTCCGAGAAAAACGAAAAAAAATTGTTTTTTTTTCCCGAAGGAATAAATTTCCACTTCGGAAAAATTGAAAAAAAAAAATAATTTGTTCAACTTTTCAGGGTTTTAATTGAAATTTTACGCAAAAAGTGATTAGAAATTTCTGACGCTTAAATTCTGATGCAATTTCCTCCCCCACCCCCCGTTGTATGTTAAAATGCTGTCTAACATTAATGTAAGTTGTTGTATGACAGTATAACTTGCCATATAGATCAACAAATGTTTAATAATACTTTTTGCAAAAAGCTTAAAACAATAACCTTAGTGAAGAATTTATTTTCCTTTTTCATAAAACAAACAAGCATAATTTTAATCTCAAAACTATGTTTCTGCTGATTGTGCGAACCAAATGTACAGGGGGCGGCAAAAAAAGGGGGGGGCAAGCAATTTCCCAAGAAACTCTATTAAAACAAATAAATTAACAAAACACAAAAAATAATAATAAGAGAAGACCTTTTATCAATGAATAAATTTAATTGGTTTCAAACTAGCAGCCTTTTGCAGTAATACAGAGATGCAATTGCTTATTGTAAATTTCATTCAAGGGCAGCAAGTCCTTTAATCAATCCTATTCCCTATAAAGCAATTGGTTTAGAAAGTCCAAATTTAAGTGCAGTTTAGGGCAGACCTTTGACTCTGAAACAGGCAATACAGTGTAACAAATGGGATTGAGGTCGAGCGAGTAGAGCGTTCACTCTAAAGATGATATCATGTCAAAAACAATGCGCCTTGCACCACTCTTGTCTTTTTGGCCATATGAATCGGTGTAAAGTTAAAGGAAAATGTCCAGTCTACAATGATGAAGTGCTCTTAGGCCCACAGAAGTACAATAACTTCTAAAATGTCCTTCTGGTTCACTTTTAGATTCATTTTACGGTCCTCATCCACAACAAACTAGAGATTTTTGTCGCTTGTGCTAATTCCATCTCAGACCAAGCCTGACTTCGGGATTTGGCGATATCTAACACTTTTTAAGGAGCTTGGAGTGTCTACAGACCAAATCCTATGGTTCTGGGAGATGTGAGCCGGTTGAACGGTAAATCAGTGAAAGGTATCTCTTCCAGCGTGGACTTGCGGCCCGTCTCAAACGTTTTTGGCATCTTTTTAGTCATACGAATGCATGAATTTTTGAAACTCGTAAAACTTCTGTTTGAGCTGTATTTTTTCCCTTAGTCCCACTTTTCGGTCTCAAATTCCCACAAACGACTGCTCTCGTGGAAACTCAAGGATTTCATTGAACTCACTTTTGGATGACCTGACGATCAACTGAAAAGTTCACTGTTCGTTTTTGTACACATTCCCGACTATCATTTCCAAGTCACTTGAAACGGCATGCTGTTTCAAATACTGTTTGCCGAGGGACAACAAGCAAACGAACTGTCGTTCTACTTGGTTAAACAACTTAAAATAGCAAGTATTTCGCTTAAAATTGTAAGAAAACCGAAAAACAATACATAAACTAGGTAATATATTGTAAATTATTTTCTAATAAAGTGAGAGACAAAAATAAATTAGGCACTCATTAAGATGAAATTACCTTTCTTCCTTTCGATGATACAGTTTTTGTCCGATATATATATATATATATATATATTTGCCGCACCCTACATACTGCTGTGCTAAGCAAAAAAGGGGGATTTGCAGTTGGGATCAAACTGAGATATTGTATTTTAAAGTGTGACTCTTTCATATATTTGATTCAGATGTCTTGTTTTTTTTTTTTTCTTTTTTTCTTTTTTAAGAATTTTTTAAAATAATAGTTCTTGATCAAATGACCCTAAAACATTTTATTTATTAATTAAAATACGAAACAGAGAACAACTTGGTTAAAATAACACAAATTTGTTCAAAAGTGCTGGTATAACTACTTTTACTACTGTGCTTAGCACGGTCGTATGAATAAATTGATACTGTAGTTTAAGTTTTGGTTCAGCTTAAGAAACACCAATTTAGTTTTGATTCCGTCTGAGACAGGATTGTAAAAAATAAAATCTCAATAACTTTCATTTTCAGACAGTAAAGTTACATTGTATTATTTTTCTTTCAAAAAAAAAAAAAAAATCAATCATGTTTGAAACTCGAAAATTTCAATTAATTCAAGTTTCAAAGGAAATCTAAAATAGAAAATCTAATTGTTACGATTAGACACACATTACCCAATATTGTTGGTTGAATGATGACTTGACTTATTTCTGGTGTTCGATCATGAAAGCTCTCAGTTATAAAACAAAAAGTTTTTTTTTTGTTGTTATTGTTGTTCTAATTAATCTTACCTTTATGTGTATTTCTGTCAAGCAGATGCGTGGATAGTATATATTTCTTAATGCTTAACCCTATATATGTTCCAACAAACACAAAGCTATTGAGAAACCCTAATTTTATTCATAAAAATTTCAAATTTTCCATTTTTTCCAATTTTTCCACCATTTCAAAAGTTTCGGAAATTTTATATCACTAGAAAGGACAATCCACCAGACGAAGTCGATACAGATGGGCGTAAAAACAGTCATGTTGAGTCGTCAACCGAAAGCGGTTACAGCTCTACCACTGGGACAGACGGGAAGGTCCTCCGGGGCTTTTCTTCTACCCGTTTTTTAAAATTCTGACTGATGCGTGTCCTTAATAACGTGATTTATTTTCGATGAGACTTTCTTACAGTTGACTAAATTAAATGGGGTCTGGTTGACAAGGCATGCCTTTCCGTCAGCTCATCTACTTTTTCATTTATCGGAATCCACAGCAAAAAAACTACTACCTTGGATTTTTTCCCAATTTCCCTCAAGAGAGATCAACATTGATGAACAGTTATAAAGCTGGAGGCTTGACCACAATTGCTAAAATCGCTGCCTGAGAGTCTTAGAAAATATCAGCATATTCGAAAAGAGTCGGGAGAGCATTTAGGTATTCTGGAGTAACTCTAATAGCCTCGACTTTACCAGAAAATGCTGAATGATCTGCTAATAATGAAAGGTAGTATAAAAAACGTTCACAAAAAAAAAAAAAAAAAAAAACGCTCCTGCTACACTTTGTCCCTCTAGTTTTAATACATTGGTATAAATATAAATATTTAGCCAAATCTCTGAAGAAAAACAGTTATAATAGTTTCCATATCCACATTAAGCAAAGCTGCTGTACATTCCTGGGATTTCAGGACAGGAACAAGGAGATCCAGATTAGAACTTTTTTTATCTGCAAGGGATGTATGTGCAGCAATAGAGGCTCTGTCTGTGAAGCGTAGGAAAGTAGCGCATAGAAGACCGAAATGGTATCATCAGGGAAGAGAGTTAAAGGCTTCCAAGACCGGACGTACTTGTTCTACAGGTTATTGTTTCGACCAGAACGTCACAAGCCTTTCCTAGGTCAATCTTTCTTCAGACTTTGTATTTGTCTTCAGCACTAAAAAATTCAGTGTCACGCCAATTCTAATGTCAGGCGTCAGGGGCTTTTAAAATGAGGCTCAATGAAAGATAAATTTTCAAGAAACTGATATTTCTACGAAGAGTTTCAAAGAGCGCCTGGAGTAAGTGAAGGAGCACATTAACTGAACCGAAAAGGAATGAAAAGATATGAATTGCAGTAACGAAGCATTTGCATGATGTTTAGTATAGCAGGGAAATGTCCTTCCTGTCTGAAAAAGTTGAGAAATTCAGATGTTAATTACACTGCTATATTGATGGGTTTAAAAATTTGGAGTAAGTTTCGATTGTGAGTAGTTGATGGAAATTATATTACTTATATTATTAGGCTCCGTTTAGAAATCCAAATAGACTAGATAGTAATTCGTAGCATTTTTTTTTTTTTTTTTTATGAAATACTCTGTCATCCGTTACAATATTCATTTATTTAATTTTAAACTTTTTTTATTTGCATTGTATCTGCGTCAGATAAGTCGTTTTAATACTATGTAGGAGAAATAAAGGACAAACATCAATATTAAACGCTTTAGAAATTACCGATTGTAATACTGTTCTTCATAAAATGTTCTCTTGTTTTGGTCTTTATGTGATAATCAGAAAATTCAATTATTTATTTACATTTAAATTATTTATAAAAATATCTATAATAAGTATTTCACAGAGCAATTAGAATGTTAGCTAAGTAACAGTTTCCTCTTATATCGATTGAGACGCCTTCTTTAGTCATTAAGCTTTTGACTTAGTAATCAGAATTTCTTCCTTGGTCATCAGAATGGTTCTACAGACTTCAGGAAAACTCTTTCATCACTTTAATAACTCTATATTTGCCTAATCACTACGATTTTTTTCTTTCAGTCACTTAAATTCCTCTTTTTTTTTTTTGCATTAGGCTTTTTTTTTCATGAACACGTTTCTTTCTGAACCAGGTTTTTTTTTTTTTAATTCCTGATTAAGCACATTACTTAGTAATGATAATTTTTCGTCTACTCATTGGGATAACTCCTATAGTCCTCAGGATGCCTACTTTATTTGTTAGTATTTTCAAGCAGTAATGCAGACTTAACAATTAACCATTACTTTTCGTCTCAGTAATATTTTCTTAAATAGTTGTTCTTCTCTCATTATTAAGGAGTTTAAAACCTTTATCTTTTTATGGGACTTTTGCTAAGTATCAGAATTTTTCAATTAGTCACTGCTTCCTCACTTGATAAATCCTTTTCTTATGAAATAAAATGTTTTAACATTATCAGGACATCTTTTTTTAATTAAAAATTCACATGCATTAATTTAAAATTTTAACTAATATTTTATAAGTTGAACTGAGCCATAAAGATTTACAATTTTAACCTTTAAAATGTTAACGAATTTGATTAACTCTCCAAAACGAAGTAATTAATTTTACTTTCATGACTTGCTTCCAGTGCTATGTTTCGAGAGCATTTTACCCTTACGCTGAAAAGGTAGCATGTGTGGTCTCTTACATAGAGTGTTGTTCAAAGTATCAAATAATAACAAACTGAGCGCAATGGAAGTTTCTGACTATTTCTAATCATTTAGTCATCAGCTTCATAGCAGTGGAAATATAAAACTTTATACTTAGAAGGGCAGGAAGAGCCAAAGTGTCCCCTAAAATATTTTACAACAGTTTTTTTTTTATTATTATTATTTTACTCTCTGTGACATGAAAAGATAGTATTCACTCTATAGTTTAACCACTATCTTCCTCTTATTGCAAAAAAAGGAATTCAAAGTTCTAATATTGCCGACTCTCCCCCAAACTGTAAGAATTGCTCCTCAAAAGAGAAACTAGACATTTTATTATGATTAAGCAACATCCATGAAACTTTTTGCACTCAATTTCTTTTAATCATTAGAGTAGATGAATAAGACACAGACTCAATTAAGAAGAAATTAAAATAAAAAAACACTCAAAAACTAGGAAGGCGACAAACTGGCCCCTTCTATCTTACTACTTAAAAGGCAATTTTCAGTATTTCTCGTGAAGTTACTGGTGTGATTGGTTCTAGTCGCAACATCATATTTGGTTTTCAAAATAAAACTGCATTATTCCACTCTACCCATCAGAGCCTCAACTGTTCTTACTTTTCGTTCGCCTGCCCTGATTATCCGATCATATTCCATGAAGTAATATTACCCATCTCTATTTGAAAGTGACTGGCATAGAAAGATGAAATAAGTTTTATTTCAATAAATATGAAATTGGAGAACTTATTTTTAAACTTCTAAAATTAGAAACGAAATCTTTGAGTGAGCAATAAATCTTTTGAAGAAAACTTTTCAGATTTTGGCTTCCGAAAGTAAAGGAAGAAAGTTATAATCCTCTTCCAAAATTCCTTGAGCTTATTCTTTTTATTGAACTTGAAGTTCGAATTCTGATTATTTTTGGTAAAAGTATACTATGTTTGCATGTATCCTTATAATACTTTTTATTATTGACAGTTTTGCTTTTCCCTTATGTTTTTCAAAGACAAATCATAAATTATCAAGATAAAATAAATGATAAAAACTAATATAGCGATTTTTAGACGTTCTGCAAGCGGGGCTGCAGAGAATCTCCCACCCCACCCCTCAAAAAAAGGAAAAAAAGAAGAAAAAAGGAAAAGAAAAGAGGGGGAAAGAAGAAAAAAAAGGAGGGAGAAAAAGGGGAAAAAAGAAAAAAGGAGGGCAGAAAAAATCATAACTGCTTTCTAGCAAATAATTAACTCTATTTTAAGTGTCACAACAGTAAATACTAAAAGAGTAAATTTTACTTAATCTTCACGTTCTCTCTTATTCGGAGTCGTTTCCCCTGCCCTTTTTTTTCTTTCTCATTTTCTTTTTCTTTCCTTCTTTTCTTTGCGTCAGTGTTGCCGGGCCCCCTCAAGTCCCTGGCCCCTAGTTTCCGATTAGGCTGACATGGCCTCTCGTCGGGCCTGTCTACAAGCGATTAGAGAAAGTTCGGAATTGTATTATCGTATCGAATTACTGCTATTGTATTAAAAACCCTCTTTTGCCTTAAATAATTGGCAAAAACAGATGCCTATTGCTACCAAACCCCCTAAAACGCCATTAGTAGGGTTACGGCACCAGTAGACATGCTTTAAGCATCGCTCTCAGGTTAACTGAATTTTCTGAGTCTTTTAATGTATTTAGACTTTTTAAACTATTTTTCTCTCATGCAACTCCATCTCATCCAACGTTTGGCTGCTTTTAGGTCCGCTGAATTAGTTAATTCTATTTTTATTTACACAATTTCGAAAAAAAGGTCCGACCCCAGTAACAGACACCGAATATTCTGATGATACCCAGCAACAGACAGGATGAGGAAAGGATGCGCAACGGACAAAAATCCCCTTTTCTCTTCAAAATGTGCAAAAGTTCCTTATTTTTAGAACTAGAGCCTTATTAAACTCAAATGAACTTGAAACACCAGCTGACCTTGTAGTGGCTATTCATATAACCTACCACCACTGCCTTATAAATATCAACTGGCTCGTAAAATTCGCTTTGATAACACTAGATGATTGCACCGTATTCATGAGCCACAGTAATCTCAGTTTTACTCACCTAAAGTTCTTATTATTTAAATCCAAACTTACGACTGTCAGTTACTATACCCTTGTCTGTTACTGGTGCCGTTACCTTACTGTACAAAGGTACCATCGAAATTTCTTATTTATTAAATCACAAATAGATAGAATTTCAATAATGTTGTAATAACACTTATCTCAAATATTTCAGATACTTTAGCGTTTATTAGAGAATAATTAACTTATAACTTTCACTGCTCCTATTTTGTCCGATTTCCTAGCATTCTGTCCACTGAGCTTATCTAATTATTACACGTCAGAGAATACGGTGCTTGGTTAATTGGTTAATTTGAGTGTAAGGGCAGCAGTTCTATGCTCTTAACGCGCTAGTCAAATAAGGTTGCAGTAAGTGTGCCAAATACGAATAATCGGTATATGTTTTCCTCGAAATAGTACCACACATCTGACATAATTTTAAGTTTATATGACTTTAAAAGATAGTACACTATAATATTAAGTTAAAAACAGTGTTGTAAAAATAGCTATTATATAAGCATTTATTGTAAAATCTAATCAAATATTCATGGTAATTTGAAAGTCATTACTAAAAATTTAAAACTCATCTCGTAAAGTAAGTGTGCCAAATAAGGCCAACCATTGACTCAAATGTTAAAATCTCGCTTATTTATGATTCTATTGGCTGCCATTTTTTGTACATTCATCAAATGACTCATAACAAACAAGAAAAAAATCATTCCGTGTGATAATTAAAGTTAAAATTAATTTTGTAAGCAGTTTAAGAAAAAAAATGAGGAATTGGCTTTATTAGTAACACGGAGCCTTAATGAGGTCAACTCTGGAAAAACGTCAAAAAATTAGTATCAAACTAAAAAAGGGAAAAATTATTTACTGTAAGCATAACCACATTGGATATACTCAAAAACATATTAAAAACACATATTTACTCCAAGGAAAAAGAGAAAGATCAATCATCACATTCGGGCAATTGATAAGTCATTATTTTCTTTTTTTGGTCACTCCTAAATACAGTTTATGCACATATGTTCAGCGCAGAATCACATCCTCTACTTGATTCTTTGGTGCCTTAATAAAGACACTACAGCTATAGTAAGGCTAATCATGATCTTATTTGGCTACGATCTACTTTTCTTGAATTATCAAATCACAGGAAAAAAAATGTTTTGTTTTTCTCTTTCTGAATTCGTCAACTACATATTATAATACTCTTCCTAATATAATTACCAAAAAATTTTCATGCAATTGAACTATAGTGAACCATGAATAAAAAATTTTACTGTAAAGTAAGATCAAAAAATGTTTACAAAACCCTTTAGTAATAACTGCTGCTACACTTTTTCTGATGAAACATATTGCTTCCTGCTAACGCTTTGTCATCAGTTCGGCTTTGATTTTATAAAACCATGAGCAAGTGAATTTTTGCTGTTCTATGTAGTAAAAAGGAGTGATGGGCCTCTTTGGTCAAAGTGGCCTTATTTGGGGCATCCACCTTACAATAAAAGCTAACCTTAGATCTAAAGAGGACATTGCTACATAATAAAATCGTGATTTGAAAAGCTTAGTTTCATGTAGAGTTAAAAGGCAAACTCGATACTGTCTGATTTCCTTAAGTAAAACATTTAACAAATTTGCGCATGCGTCAGGACTTTTCTGCTTTTTTTTTTTTTTTTTTAATAGGGGTGATAGGCGACGTAACGATGAAGGGAATAATAAATAGAGGTGTTTTTTTTTTTTTGAACAGTATTGAATGAAGTAGAAGGATATAAATTATAAGTAAAACGTTCCGTTAGAAAGTCAAAGAAATATCAAGTGCAGGCGTTAAATTGGAAACGTCAGAACGTTACCACTCCTCAACACATTTCCCCTATTTACACCTACATCCTTCTACAGTGCTAGGTGGGTTTCGAGAACAGACAGTACGGTACATGATGAAATATAAAAAAAAAGATAAATATCGGAAAAAAATGGTCAAACTTTAAAGTGTTTATTCAAAAAAAAAAAAAAAAAGATTTTAACCCCTAGCTAAACGTCTAAACATTTAAAATATGTCACATCTTAACATCTTGCCCGAAACAAAAAAGGTAAACACGATAACCGATCAGTGCTATCACGAACTTTCTCGTGACGTTTATATGTAAATATGTGTGTATGTATGTGCGTATGTATTTATGTGCGTAAGTATGTATGTATCTCGCATAACAAAAAAATATTGCGCCGTAGAAGACTAAAATTTTGTATTATATAGTCTGTATTGGGTGAAGGTCTGCACTTCCTCATTTTGGTTGCTTTCATATGTTCCAAAAAGTCTCCTTTTATGCTTTTTTTTGGGGGGGGAGGGTATCTAGTTGGCATTAATTTCAATGCAGACGGAATTGATGTCATAGTTTGTCTACTACTTGACGGTATGTTAGTTCCCTAACTTTTGATTTGCAAGTTTTTACTCCCCCCCCCCCCCTTCTGGATATATTTTCAAGTTGGAGCCTCATTGGAAAAAAAATAATAATAAATAAAAAATATAAATATAATTTTGGGCCAGTTTGGCGACATTGGCGATATTATGCGAAATTCAATTAAATTTGTTGATATTGTTGACGTGTAGAAAATTCATCTCTTTAAAAGTTGTTTTCTATATCCTTTGGAAACAAATTAGAGGTGAAAGCAACTGGGGAAAACTAACGTATTTATAGAAAGCCCTTCAGATTGTAGCATTTAAATTTCTTCGTCTAATTTATCGTTCAGGTAATTCGGTCATAGATTATCAAAATTTGAGGAAGAAAAATGGTTTACAGCCATGAAAGAAGAAATACAGTCATTAAAAGAATATGATACCTAAGTTTTTATGCTCACAAGCAAGCACTATTAATGCATTAATATCGCTCTTACACTTTCCATTTAACTGTTGTTGCTCTAAACTCAGATCTATGACGCTAACAAAAATCATCGCATTTGCTCATGTTGGCAGTCTTTATATTAACCATATTTTATAGGGGTTAGAAACTTTCAAAAACGCTCTGCATTTAACAAGTATTGCCTCTAAAGCGTTTACATGTTTACATGACGACAGTCACCAAGCCTTTTGAGTTGTTAAAAAACATGGATTATTTTTACTAAGCATAAAAAAAACAGTGTGGGATTTACATCAGATTTTTTTCCTTCGTATTACGTTAGAGACGTTGAATCCCCCCCCCCCCCAAAAAAAAAATCACTTCTTTAAGAGTTGATTCCTTCAGTATTCAATTTCAAATCAGTTGATAAAATCAAATTGAATGAACAATATCCAATAAAATAATGTTATTTTAAAACATGGATATCTAAATGTATAATATAAATATATAAAATGATTGATTTCTAAAAACTACTCATTAACTAATTTTCTTCTTTCACTTAAACCTTTCAAATGGCACTTAATTTTTATTCGTCACAAGACACATGTAAAGTTCCCAATTTGCTACAAAATACGGTTCTTTAATAAAATAAAATCATAGGAAATCTTCGGAAACGACGCTTACATCAATTACCCGGATATATTCCTTCCCGACTCAGGGAAAACCCTTGGTCCCAAATGCAATTCGGAAAACCAACCTCCGGCAATGAACGAGGTCGTTTCCACTGGGCCAGATAATCTGACAAGACTAACTTTGTTGAATTAGCCTTGTCTTTGGCAACAGTGAAGAAGGCTGCTCCGGCAATGAATATCTGCTACAGTATAAGCATCGGGATAAGCTGTCGCTATACGTTGGTTTAGTTCTACTTCCGCATGAATAAATATTAATGGCGTAGTTTTAACTTTTTGACTTTTAGTAATGATGATGAGGTGTTTTTCTGTGATACAGATTAAGATATTTGTTTAGAAAAATGATATTCAGTTGTAGCTTTGTGTGGTTCTTTTGATCTAAAACAGACTTACCGAAACACGAGAAAAATTATCCGGATTTCACATTTTATCAGATTGCATTAAAATCCGCTTCGGGTTTAGTAAATAAAGTGAGAATATTTTATGGTATGTATTTGTGTTAATGCTATACTTTTAGAATGCAACTAAACTTTTGTCTCTGAAGGCTGGAAACACAAGTGTGTTTTCACTTGTTCCACCTGAGAATTGTTTGGTTGTTTGTTTGTTATTTTGCTTAACCGGATTGGATTTCGTAATTACATTGGGCAATTTTCTGTCATTTTCTTCAAAGACTTATTTACTTATAGGCTTTTCAAAAAGAGTACACAACTGTTTTAACTGCTTGTTTCATTATAAAAATATTGTTGCATGTACAGATGATAGTAAAACATTTATTTTTCTTTGCTTACTAAAATCCCATTCGCCTTTGAGAAACTTTGAAACCATCTTCACACAGGCGTACAACTATCACTGTTTTTTCGCATGGTTTAATTTCACAACATTTACAGACAGTGATAAGATATAGTATACAAAAATTAAGTGAAGGAGATTAAACTGGCTTCTCACCACATGATAGGCGTGCCCTCTACACATTTGAAGATTATCGTTCAAGAGGTATTTAATAATTTTTAAACAGATAGGAAGCTGCTTCATGTCAAAAAAATCCACCGGCCCTCAAATTATGTTCAAAAATTTTACCAGTCCACAGAAACCAATACATTTGTGAGAATACGACATTTGCCAAACACTCAAACACAGTTTTTTAATGTTTTTGTATTGCTGCATTGTACACAAAACAAAGTTCTAATATGAACAGCAATTCCCTCACTTTTTAAAAATAAAAATTATCAAATTCATTAAATCCGGAACAGTTCAGAGAAAGTTCTTATGTTCCTTATAACGAACGCGTGTAGTATACATTAAACCTTCCATAGCAAGTTCAAAAAATTATTTCGAATTTATTGCAAATAATGGATTCGATTTGTTGTCAATAAGTTCGGCTCAACCAGCTACTACACATGTTTTCAAAATATAATATATTTACAAAAATATATGTACGGTTTTTAATACAGTTTTGTTCTTACTCAAATATTTATAAGATGTATAAAATGCGAAAGTCTCTGTAAAATAACAAAACTTTTCTAAAATATTTCTCTAAAAAAAAGTGAAAACGATGCTATGATAGCACATGATTTGGACACGACACCTTTTTGCTGTTTTGAAATTTATCTGTTGGCTGATTTACTTAAGCTCAACTCTCTGACTGAATGAAAATGTAGTACGACCTTGTTCATATAAACTTTTCCAGTCTGGACCAATTTGCCGTACCACTTTACCTCACCACAGGTTTTTGTACAATGCAAATACTGTAAGTTTTCTGCAACTATTTACTTAAACACAACTTTTGATTGAATACAAACATAGTAAGATTTCGTTAATCTAGATTGCACCAATCCAAATCAATTTGCAGTGTAAAACCATCAACTTTTTAAAACACAAACATGCATACTTGGAGTATAAGACTTTGTTAATTTGGAGATTTTCGACTCAGATCGATCTCCAAAATAAGTCAGTTAAAAGTATTTAAAACAAATAAATACATGTAATTTAAATCATGCTACTCTCCATTTCATTTATAAAAAAAATAGAATATATACCTTCAGAACTTAGAACAGAGTTTCACATTAATTTTGAAACTATTAATATGTATCTTTAAAAAAAAATAAAAAAAAAACCCTCAAAGCTGTCTTGAATTTATTTTTTAATAGTAGAACGCGCACGATACCTCTCACTATAAGACTCGTTTTGCAGTTTGAATGCACTGAAATCTAAAAAATACCACTCTAAAATTAAACCTTATAGAAATCCCACATATAAAGGTATCAAAGAAATGCCCCCCACCCCTTTTATTGAGTAAAAATATTTGATTTTTTTAAAGAGGAATTGAAAACAATAGTAGTATTTAAAAGATAATTAACGGTTCTCCCCCCCCCCTTAAACGCTTTACGTAAAGGAAATATTATCATTTTATTTTTGATGATGCAAATGTTTCTAATTAAAGGTTCTTTATCAGATCATGATATGCATATACAGCTGGCTCTCTATTTAACGACGCTCTATTTAACGGCTTTCTCTATTTAACGACGACTTTTCACGATCCCAGATGGTCCTCTACAGTGTTAAAAGCGTTCTATTTAAGGACGCTTTCTAATTAAGGACGATTTTTTGTGGTCCCTTGAAAGTCGTTAAACAGAGAGCCAACTGTATTCTATATATATATATATAAAGGTGACGGTGTAGTATTTTGTACAAAATTACTTCGAGTCCCGGGGGTGTGCATCTGGGGTTTAATTTTTTTAAATTCGAATTAGTTTTTTTGTAATTAATTTTTTAAGCTCAAATTTCGCGTAAATTGCCTATTATTGCCTATTAAAGGGGTGAAAAATAACTTGCACATATTGATATTATATATCGTTGGAAAGGGTAGAATTTCCTGCGTTCTATGCAATTTGTTTCAATGCTCTAACTTAAATACGGCGAGAGTCATTTGCATTTTTAGCTCGAACTTTTGTAGGCTTAGCTGAAATTTAGGCACTACTTTCTTCAATAAATCTATCAGTTAAAAGCGAAGGAATTGTCCCACAGTTTTCTTTCTGACACGACTGGAAAGAGCGGCTTTTTTAACTCCAGATCTGACTCGACCAATGGTCGAAAAACTGAGCTTCTACCTCCAAAGGAAAAAAGTTACAAGCCACTAAAAATCCAATTCGAATAATCTCCATCTCCATTAAAATTATTGATGTTTTATTTGGCGTTGCCATAGTTATGTCTTTTCGATTTGCATTTTTCTTTTTTCTTATTCAAACTTTAATGGTTTCGATTTTAACGGTAAATCTTAGGCTCAACTCAATTAAAGCCCCGAGCTAAACAGCAAAATATATTACTAGAGACCACGAATATGAAAGCGACTTTTCAAGTGCACAAAATGCAGTTTTGCAATGTTTAGGAGCCCCTTAGCTCTTTCGGCTCTGCAAGTTGGTACAAGTTGTTTTGAAACCCGGGGAAGGAATGCTTTTTGATCCAAAGGGAGCTAGCTCATAAAGCGTGTTTAATCTGTTTATTTCTAACTGACGATTTAAATATTTGCGAATCAAATAAGATTGTGAAGTATCTTCGGAGGTTGGTGAGTGTTAGCGAGCAGGGGGCAGAATCCCCTAGTTCATAATATATTTCAAACCGAAACAAAACTTTTTGAACAAACAAATGAGTATTAAAACTACGTTTTTGCTACTGTAAGTCATAAGAATAGTCAGCCCAATATACACTGGTATCCAAAAGTTAAGCATAATGGTTATTAATGTGAGTAATGAATGAAATATACATCGGAAATGTGATATGCGAGTGCAGCACGGTTACAAAACTAAGAAACTTCTAAAAAAACGGTAATATTTACTTTTATTATACAAAAAGTGGTTTGAAAGAAAATTAGGCTTATGAGGAGTTGACCCTAAACACAAAGAAAAAAAGATGATGCTGTGTATGACCATCTCTGAGAGCCAGGCACGCTGCACATAGATTACTTACACTTTCTATGAGATGATGGAGGAGTTGTGGGCTCAAACATTTTCAAATATGCTGAAAAGCTGGTTTTAGATCTGGAACTGAGCTTGGTTGGGGTGAACGATCTGCATGTTGTCTCCCGAACATGTCCCACACATGCGCGATAGGGTTCAAATCAGAGGAGTTCGCAGGCCACGTCTGGATATTTTTTGATTCAAATTCGACCATAACTGTACAGACATGGCGCGTTATCATACATGAGTATGAAGTCAGGACCGACAGCACCTCCAAACAAGCTCAAGAAATTTGTTTCTGTATCTTTGACCAGTGACTGAAACCTGTTTCAAAAATAATTAGGTCGATGCGGTAGTCCAACATAATGCCCGTCCGCGCCATTATTCCCGCTGACGCAAAATGATGACTTTCTCTTATGTTTCGCGTTTGGAAACGAGTTCCCTTTTCTCTCCATAATGTTACCTGATGCGAATCACTCTGTCGAGTAAAGCAGGACTCATCCCTGAACATCACATTGGCCCACCGTTCCACACTCCAATGCCGATGTTGCAAGTTCCAATTTAACCGAGCGTGTTTATGCACTGACGTGAGAAAAATGCAAACTGCTGGTTTTCTGGCATACTGATCAACATGAGTGAGTCTCCTGTAAACAGTTTGCCTTGAAATTGTTATTCCTGTGGCGACACTGAGCGCCAAACACTGTTCTCTGGCACAGCTGTCTCTATGGCATCGCGCAGAAATTGCCAGAAGTTGATCTTGGAGCGCGGTTGTGACTCTTGGTCCTGGTACTGGCCGTCGGGTAATATCTCTCGTATTTTGAAACCTTTGCCAGTCTCGAAATTACACATTGAGGCACATTAAGAATACGAGGCACTTAGGTTTGTGATCGTCCAGATTCTAACAATCCAACGATTCGTCCCTACGCAAGCATGTCCAATTGGCGCCTTTGTGCCATTATTAATCCTGTTTCACCAAAACCAATGTTCCTTAGTACAACAATTGCATGAAACGCGCCTGAACTCTCTAAAGCGTGTGAGCCGTTTTATCTACATTCCGACATGCGCACCTGTTTTGCGCATGGCGCCGTCGACTATAATATTTTGCATAAACATAATGTTTCTTCTTCAACCAAAGAATCTCCATAAGTAATTTTATATAATTTTACGAAATTTTACAAGGTTTTTCTAGAATTTTATGAACTATGCTTAATTTTTGGATACCAGTGTATATATTGGTTTTTAAACAAATGAACTCAAGGAGAAAAAAGAAAGAAAAACAGACCCTTTTCACGCAGTACAAGCGAAATAAATGAATTACCGACTCAAAAAATATCAACCATATAGCGTTCGGAAAATTCCTTCATTAATTTACTTTCCTTTTGACAACAACTAGCTGCATTTAAAACTGCATCCAAACTTAAAACAAAATTTAAAAACAAAAATCCCTCTTAGAGAAACTCTAACAGTCATTAAATTCTGTCACCAGGATAAAAGTTCCATTAACGCAATTACTTCCTCTTCTGGAATTTTTTTTTCATTCAAATGTTTATTAATAAATTATGCTGAAGTTGTGTTGGAAAAATAACTCCAGGCCGTATTTTTAATCGATTAGTATCTCTTAGAATTATTAACTGTCCAGAAACTGATGGTCTATCGTGGTTCTTCTCCTTTATTTTATATTTTGTCTTCTTATTTTCAATCTCCGTTGCTAAACTTAATGATTTATTTTTTAATAAATAATAATTAATGGAAATGTTTAATTGATAGAGATTTTGCCTGAAGATACATAATATTTCAAGCATTTATTTGTCTTGATTTTACGCTTGTGTTTCTTTTCTGAAACATAAAAGAAAAATAATGTCCTTCTTCTTGAATTTGGTTAGTTTAGGATTGATTCAAATGAAAATTAAGGTTGAAATTTGGGCAGAAATTTTTCGTGAATACTATATTTTCTTCACTAAATACACCACCACTCACATTTCACTGTCAAACTTGATATATTTGATATTGGCAGAGAGAAGCAAAGGGGTGTAAGTGGCCTTTTTCAAGTTTTGAGTAAAACGCTTTTAAAGATAAGGTCCTAAGCTACCATTGAATCTTTTTTCTATATCATGCAAGCGCAGCAACACCTATCAGGACCACAAGTACCATCTCTTGCCCCAAAACAAAGAACATGTTTACCTACCTATGTACTGGTTATCTCCAAATTTTCAATTTTGGCACATCCCTCCCACTGCCCCATATGATTTACGTTTATGTTCCACACATTAAAAATGATAGGAATAAAAGTTTTTTACTTTTTTAAGAGCGTCATTAGTAACATGTATTTATTTGTTTCACCGACATTTGTTGCATTTGTTTTCATCTTCACCATTGACAGACAATTTTCATTCACCTAATATTTCAATTAGTGATTACAAAGCATGCACAGAAATTTAAACTTTAGCTACTTATTTTAATTTTGTTTATTTGTATGAAGATACTTTGTTATTACTTGGGAACGAAAGTTGAAAGTTTGGCTTTAGAAGTAACTCTTAGTAAAACTGCTGAAATGTTGTTACAAAAAATTATTAGTATTATTATTACTAATGCTGATATTATTACAAGTAATATACCAACAGCCCGGTTATGACATCTAGAGACTGCAGTTTCGTCTTTATTATGACTTCGTCTGTCTGAAATAGCCAGCCTATAGCATATGCCATGGGAACAATATTGTGCTACAGGAGTGTATTTTATGTAAAAGAAGGTGGTCTAAAAGATCGACTTTCAAAACTAACGGTTTAGTGTGATCCCATAAAAAATGAACAGCCCTTCTTTCGGACGGTTAACGATTTGGAATTTGGAACAATGTATCGATACTTTATGCATCTAATACTAATTAAAAAATATTTTTGATTGCAATCGAGTGCCGACTTAAGCGAGAGATGCGTTCCAAGATTCCTCGCGTAAGTCGAAATTTCGCGTTGTAGAAAAGGATATGTAGACAATTTTTTTTGAAGCACCAAATTATTTTAGACACTTATAAACACCAATCAAACTGCTTTAAAGGGTCATTCCATAGAAATGTCAACCTCAACCTCGGGATTTTTTTTTCCACAAAGCCCTAACTGTGACCTATCATTTCATTCAGCATACTTTATAGTATACAATTCCAGTAACAGTTTGCAAAAATTTCATTCGGTGTTTTTCTTCTGGCTCTAAACGTGCGAGGTGGTAGAAAAGGCTTAGCATACGCAAAAAACATGCGTCTAAGTTTTCTTGTGTAATGTAAAAATTTTTGAAAATTTTTAAAAGAACTATGTTTATTCTAAAAGATTAGATGTTGGCCCAATAAAATTAACTGTTCTTTTTGCATATATTATAAGATAAGTATTTTAATTAGTTTGGTTATTTCACTGAAAATATTCACGTTACGTTAGTCACGAAAATGCACTATTTTCTGCTTAAAAACTAAACCAGATGAATGAACCAAACAGCACTTTTTATTTTCTTTCATCTGTGTCATATCTACTTAAAAAGTGCAAAATATTTATTTCAGTATCAGTAGATATAAAATAATTAGTGTGACTAACGTAACAGTTTGCATGTGACTAACGTAACATTTTAAAAAGACTGCTAATATTTAAAACTTAATTTAATTCAATGTACATTTTCATGAACAATTTTGAATAAGTAGGCATTATATATTGATCAAAAATATTTAGGGTGAAAAATAACAGTAATATTGCATTGTAGACCTTCTGTCTACTTAGAAAAATACTTTTTTAAAGGTCTTTAAAAAGATACTTCCAGTTTAAAGAATTATTATTTAAAATAAAAAAAAGTTGAGTAAAGCAAAATGAGTACTCTGCTGAATGTGCATTCAACACAAGAGTCCGAATTAAGAAAATAGAAAGGAGAACGTCTGTATTTTTTTAGAAAATACATCTCCACCTATTATTAAAATGAAGTAATGGCAACTCGTTGGGGAAAACTTTGAAGATGTTACATGGTACAGTGACAACAAGCGCTACTGCAGCATATTTCAGAAAATGCATGAATGATCATTTAGAAATTTATAACATTTGCGATGATATCTGGAATTAAAATTCATTCTGCAAAAATGTTCGAATATTTTTTTTCAATGTTACATTTTAATTCAGGATGCACAACACTATTCGTTCGACGAATCAGTAAACCTAAACAAATAATATGCCGTTGAAAAGTATTACGGAGTTTCTTATGACGATAATTAGTATATCGGCAGAATACTGGAATTTAGTGAAACTATCAACTTGTGTAAAGTTAACTTTTTAAAAGAGAGATATTTAGGATTTAACTAGCCCAAAAACGAGGTTATTCAGTTAGTATATATAAAAGCAGTTTTCTTTAATTTATTTTTATTTATTTATTTTTTTTCGCACATTCAAGATAAGTTAATTGAACTGAATCCTTCCATTCAATTTCTTACACCAATATAGAAAAAAAAGTAAAGAAAACCATAATGCAACATAAAAAAGGTTCCTAAAAAGTGTAAAAGTAATATAAGAGCAAGAGATTATTTACAAAAAGCTTTTTATATGCATTCATTGCTTGCGATTCGATGGTTACGTTAGTCACGTTACGTTAGTCACACACAGTTTTTCGTAAAAGTACCATTAAGGGCCAAAAAAGATTCATCGGTAATAAATCTGTTGTATATTTTTGAAAATAGACTGTTTACCTCTTACAAATATATCGGCCAATTTACAATGCTTGCGTGACTTTCAGAAAAATTTGCCTCGTAACATAAGCATTGTTTCTCAGGGTTGCTAAAATGTTACGTTAGTCACGATGCCTTTTTTGGTGAAAAAATACCTGCCAGCGCTTATTTTGCTTCAAATTCTTGGTAGAAATGAAAAATAAATACCTTGTACATTTTAAATCTGCATATTAAACCAAAAAAAATTTATTTTTACTCCTGGTGTAAGTAGAAAGAGTAAGAAAATCAGCTGCGAATGTTACGTTAGTCACTATGGAATGACCCTAAAGCATTCTTCAACTATATATTAAAGTTTCTTATAATATTAAGAACTGTACTTTTACTGTACTTAAAAAATAAAAAAGCTGCTTCATTCATAAAAAAAACTGTTAAATGCTCAAAATGAATGATCAATGGCAATAAAAGACATAAAATAAAACTACATGGTACGTACATCACTGAAACTCATTGTCTTACTTTTTAGTTCAATCATATCGAATATCTTAAACTTTTTTTTTTTGCCAGAAACATTCTTTTTCTTCCCATAATTACAAGCTTTAGATGAAGTAGTGCACTAAGGTGCCATTTTATTTCATTACCTTTAATATTTAGAAAGAAAAAAGAAAGAAAGAACCCGAGTATTTTCTTGATACACTAGTAAAGCGATGCGTGGACTAGTATGGTGAAGGGAACTTCCGCTATCAGTGACGCCATAGAGATAAAATATATTAATAATAATATACGAAATTAATGATTTGGGCCCAATAAAACGAAATCGAATACTTCCTTCCAAAAATATTCGTATTGCGGGCGAGGAATTCGCGCTACCCCTAAAATTCGTTACTCCGGAAAAACTCGCGTTATAGCCATTTCGCGTAGGTCGAATCGCGTTGTAGCGGGAGTCGACTCTACACGCTTATGGACATATTTTCTTACTTTTAGTTACTTTTAGTTACTTTTCCTGAAAGGAATAATATTTACCTAATGGAGCGTTTTCAATAACTCTCTCAGAGAGATCATCTGTAACTATTTAAAAAAAAATGAAGTATTTCAAATGAACGGAGAAAAACGATCCTCTGATGATCAGATAATTAAAAATATTGACATTGTCCATGCCTAGTGTGCTAATCAAGGACATTCAAGGACAGTAAGTCCCTACAGACATATCTGGCTTATTGTCGTAGAATTTCGAACTCTGAGGCTGATCGAAATAATAAAAGTTTACATCACTTTTGCTTTACATTGCTACTGATGACATGTGAATAAGTGCTTCTTTTGTACACAAAATGCTTTTGTTTTAAAATGAAACAGATCTATTTGATTTTAATAAAATTGAAATAACCGCATTTGAGTAATAAATTTTGAAATAGGAACTAATATTCAATGTCGTTATGCACAATGACTTCGAAGAATTTCAATTCACCAGTGATGTGCAAACAATAATTGTCTTTTCAATAGTGGCTCGGAATTCCTACCGTGAACGGTTTTGAATATTTCAAAAAGTTTTGAAATTAATTTTCTCTTAAGACGCTGAAGTTAATTCTGTGAAATACCTCGAAGCAAAATGTCCAATGCGAAGAACTGTAATTAAAGTGGAATTGATAATTAGCGAAGAACAATCGTGGTTCGTTAGTATTCACTTGGTTTTGATGGAAATTTCGAAGAACAGAATTAGTTTTACTTGTTTTAGGTGAAATTAAATTTTTCTATTGGAATTTTGTTTTAGTCATATGCAGGGAGAAGTTAAAAATATAAAGTTATTTTTAAAATGCATGCTTCATTTGGGTATTAATTAGATTTTATTTTCCACTGATATTAATTTCGTTGGAATTCTCCCAATAAAGTATACAATTAGAGCTTTTGTCAAGGTTTTAATCTTATATAAAAGTTAGAGGTTGTCAACTATATTTTCAGAAAGTTTGTTTGCTCGTTTTCTTACATTAGCTTTATGTTTGAAATCAAAATTTAAACTAAGATCCCCTTTAACGAAATAGTTAAATATGTTTTAAACCATCTTCAAATTCAGATCATTATTTTATATTTAGTAAATGCTTCTAAGAACAATAGGACTTCTATTACTTGTTGAGTTATTGAAGCAAATGAAGTATAATACGCAAAAGTGAATTATATAATTGAAATTATAAAACCTTGTATCACATCAATTTTTTTACGCAGGTTGCTAAGTTAAACTTAGATTCATTTCCTTTCCATTTCTAAACTCATTTTCATGCACTAAAAATTAATATAACAATTTGTTTTTAAATGACTTTTTTTCAAAAAGTGGACATAAGGACATAATATTTAATTTACGCAAACTTGTATTTCTAGGAACTATCAAGGGTTGAATAAAGGAACAAATAATGTTTATTCACTTTATAATTACATTTGAAAAGTAATTGCTTTTATTTATAAGTGCTTTCAGGATATGCATTTAAAGACAATATCTGAACAAATTGATCAACACCTAAAGAAATTTCCATTTCAAAATAAGTCAAATATATCACTGGTCTTTCTAAAGTACATCAACAAACCAGTTTTTTCAAAAAATGTTATCGAAATCTAAAAAAAAAAAAAAATCTGCATTTCTTAAACTTTTTGCAAACAAATAAAAATTATAAGCATTGCAGAAGAAACCTTTTTTCCACACAACTTGTGTCTAGTTTAAGAAGAATATTTTTGAAAAAATGAGTAATTTGTTTCGTGATGGGTAAAGAAATATAAATTTGTAAACAAACTTTAATATTTAAACAAAGGAGTTGATTAAAGAAGTTTCCATTGAAGCTTCCCTATACTCTTTTTGAAATTACTATAAATATTAAAAGAAAAATTCCGGTCTATATATTTTTAAAATCTGGGTCATTTCCGCCGAAGTAGTGTACTAAATCAAAACATAATAACGGAAGTTAAGTAATAGTGTTCACAAAATTTGTAATATTTCCATTAATTTGTCAGTTTAATTCCTTAAGCTTGAAGAATCGTGAGTCTCTAATTACATCTTATGAAAGTTAATAATATATTTCATTTTTGTTAGCCTTTTAAACAACGATATTTTCCAGATTGCGAAATGGCTTGTTTATTTTTATAGAGGCGCGTAATTAAACTTGTTAGAAGCTTTTGTGAAAATGTATTTCTATTGGATACTAAATGTAAGTATTTTAAGTCACATTCTTAAACAATTATATGATGATTAAACGTTTTAGATGCGTTTTTAAACTTATCACTTAAAGTAAGGCAAGTCTTGAAAACTTGTATTTATTTTAAAGTTTCAAAAGCTGAAAAACCACAAATGCGTGCTTGCTTAAAACTATGAAACTAATTCGTTGACGTCTTTTATAATTGATTTTGAAACAAACATTATTTTTTTAATCTTTAGCAGCGATTAAAAGGCTTGTCCCACAGCTTACACTAAGAGACACCAAAGCGCAATAATGAAACAAAAAACGTAAGTTCCTCTAAAACCTTCCTTTCATCAGCACAACGATTTAACCGCTGGTCGAGTAAAAAACAGAAAGCAAACAAACTATTTTAAAACTCATTTCCGACAAATTTACCTTCCTGTCATACAATATTGACAACCAAAAGTATATATAACTACTAGTTAGCTTTCATTTGTTTTGCTGCGCAACGTAATGAAAAAAAAAAATCCTAAGTTGTAAAATTTAGAGTAAATATTAGCTTTAAATAATTACCTTAAGCAGCTTTAGTAGCAGCACGTAAAGACTTATCGTGGGTTTAGCCTAATAGAGATATCATTGTTAAAGACAACGCCTCAAATAAAAGGGCGTTTTTAAAATAGAATGGATCAAATTCAAGTTTTAGGTTTAAATGTTTGAGAAAGAAACATTTTAGTCAAATGCAAATACAAACATGTTTCACACTTTTGCTTGTGTGTGGTGTTATGGATGTATTTATTTAAAAAATAATTTTTATCATCTGTTTCTAGCAGTTCAATGAAGGTTAAATCTTTCAATCTTTTATTGTGATTATTTGTTTCGCAATTTTAGTACCTAATGCTCTTAATAGATGCGGAAATAATGATTTTAAACAATTAACAAAACAGCAAATTTAAATGAATATTTCAAAACTGAAAACTCATTGATAAAATGTGTTCAATATTCTCCACAAAAAAAAAAAAAAAAACACGTAGAATATATTAACTTTTGCGAGAAAAAAACATGTACTTGAATGTAAACATACAACACTAAATCAAAACATTGAAACTTCGTCTCAAGACCAGACTTTCCACTTACTAAAATAAACTTGTTAAATCTCTTTAAGAACAAATTTGGATGAGTATGTACTCAAAAGTATTAAGAAGAAGATGATATACTTGATTACGGAGCATTCTACACTTTCCCTTTCTAGTCCTAAGTAATAACAGCTAAATCTTTGCATCTCTATATACATGTGAAAAACCAACAAGATATTCTCAAGGCTAAAGCAAATCTATCTGTTTTACACATTTACATAGCTAAACTACTCACAGACTTGTAGCATAGCTCAAACTTCAATATTTATTATTCTTATATTTATGATATCATTTCAGCATATATATAAGCAAATCTATTGTTTTTGGTATAAAACTTATAATTCTTATTTCGTTGTATCTGAAAGAAAGGTTACTAGCAGTTTTGGTAATACATGTTGCACTTTCTTCATCCTTGTGGATGTGTCAAGATTTTATTCAGTTAGGGTACAAAACGCAGCATTGCCTCAAAAGCATTTACGAAAAAATAACTCGAAAACAAACTTTTTTTTCGGAAAAAAAAATTCAATTTTTGTTTTTTAATGATTTTTCCCCTCCGTCTCAATCTTTTTTCTTATATTAATTTCCTTACCCCTTTTTCGAACTATTTACAGCGTATAAATTTCTCGACTGTTCAGTCGCTTTTTGAAAAATTGGTCTTTTCCGTTTCGACTAAAGCCAAATAGAAATAAAAATGATTCACCCAGCACATTTCAAAGCAAATTAGAAAAGGACTGCAAGTGGAAACGAACATGGTCTGATCTAATCGAAAATGAAAGGGAAAAAATTTTGAAAATTGCCTGCATTCATTTTCTTTTCCCTTCTCGCGTATCAATTGTCGTAGAGCATTTTCAATTAGATAGCTTTCTGAGTAAATTGAACAATGCAGTTGTACTGAATGTCACTGTCTGCTGTTTGTCAAGTGAGTTCGAGTTTGATATCCAGTTTGTTACTGGAAAACAATTGTATGGAGACAATACTTTTTAAAATAACTATAACCTGAATCTGACATCTAAAAATGAAGTCAAATTGAGTAACTGCTGCAAATAAACGTACGCCGCTTGCGAAATAATTTTATTTATAAGTATATAAACGTCAAAAAAATCTCAGTGAGGTTTATATAATGGATTTTCTCCAGAATCGGAACAGGTGAGTCAGTCAAAAGTTAGTATTGATAATGAAGAATGAAGAAGAAAGGTGATTCAGTGGTAACAGACGGATCATTTGTTGCACAAAACACATTACAAGCCTCCAAAATCGAGCATTAGGTTGCATTCAAACGAAGGTGGAACTCTTACTTGATTGCAAGAACTTTATGACGAATAGAGACTCTACTTCTGTAAAGCGCGGTTAAATGTTGAATTATATATATATATATATATATATATATATATATATATATATATATATATATATATATATATATAACAAGGTTTTATATATATAACAATGTTTAAAATATTTTTCTAAGATGAATCGGTAGAAGTAACTTCCTTTTACTCATTTCCGGAAAAAAAAATCGACCAGAAAATGCTGCGTTTGACCACTGGTTTGGTGGTGGTCCATCATTGAGTCTGGCACTTTTCTTTTTTCATTTCAATCCCCCCCCCCCCCCAAAAAAAAAACTTGATGCAGAGCTATAAAAGTTCTCCCAAATTAAAAAAAATAACTACATTCGTCATCTTAAATGTATTTGCTGTCATGTGCCAAATGGTACAAATTTTAAAGAAATATTGAATTTTTAAAAATGAAATTGCTCTTAAAAGTTCCTTTTTTGATCTATCTACATTGTCTCATGATACGCTTGTGAAAAATTAATCTACCTGTTACCGTGATTTTTCCCAAAGAGCATAACAAAATTAGCAATTTTTTTTTCAAAAATTGCTCATAACTAAGTAAGCGCTTAATTGAACATTGCCAAAGGTTGAAGAATAAACATTTGCTGCAAAATTTCCCATTAATCAGCTTTCTTGTAAGATTTACAAGTGCATTGATACAGTTTCTAAATTTATTCACTTTTACTATTTTACTATTAAACTACATAGTAGCTGGTTTTACAGAAAAGTCCACCTGTTATAAACTTAAGTGGGGGTAGATCTAAATTCATAAAATAATTTAAATTACATTAATTATTTTGGTTTTCTGATAATGCACTTCTCAAACGCATGCAATTGGTTTCAAATAATACATTGTTTACTTAAGACTGTAAAAGTATTCATAATATAATAGTGAACATAACAGTTGAAATCTACTATTTTTCCATGTTACTTAGTAATGAGTTAGCTATTATAAAACGTTAAAACAATTCCAGAATTAATTGAATAATCAAAAACTGCATACGGACACCTATTCAAAGAGGTTAATGAATTGCATCCTAAAAGCTTTCGACTAGAAAATGTAATAAATTGGTACGTAAAATTAAATGTTAATTAGTTGTTTTTTAAGCACTTTTATTATACTTGGTCTGATTGTCACGGAGTAATCTGAGGCTTGGTTTTGCTTATATTTCAGCAACTAGATCACTTAGAGACTTTTGGATTTCACTAAATGATTTGCTTAATGTTAAGGTACAACTTAACGCTGAAAAATTAAAAATTCTGAAATAAAATTATTATTTCAGTTAGGATGGAAAATTATCAAATTTCATGTAATTTCCCCATTAAACGTTTAAATATAAAACCCATTGTTACAAATTTTGTTGCCTTGCAACAGTAATGTTAAAAGCAATCATAATGAAAATTTTGAATCAAGGCTTTTCTGAAGCAAGGATGAAATTAGCAAGCATAAATCCTGGATAGGAACAAGGATTACATTTTAGTACGAACTGCTTAATGTTTTAGACTCGTATGTAGTTTTTTTCCCTTTAAGTACCGAGCATTTATATGAAACAAAAAGTTGAAGTTTCGTGATGGTAAAATTATTCTATTTCTGAAATAAATTTACACTAAAAAGAATAAAATGACAGATTTTTTTTTAACAAATACTAAGCACTTTTCATAACGCACTCAAAAGAACAAAATAACTTTTCTGGGTCAGAAAAGACAATTTAAGCATCCCTATAGTTTTCGAAAATTCCAAGAAAATGACACCACAAACGAAGAAAAGTGCGGTTCTTGTCATTTCAAATCAAACTTTCCGAATAAGAAAAAAAAATGCATGTTTCAACGTTCAAAGTTATGATTGAAAGCATAATGATAAGAAATTCTCTTCATGATTTCAGCCGCACTTTTCTTCGTTTGTGGTGTCATTTTCTTGGAATTTTCGAAAACTACAGAAATGCTTAAATTGTCCGTTCTGACCCTGAAAGGTTATTTTGTCCTTTTGAGTACGTTATGAAAAGTGTTTATTATTCTTTTTAAAAAAATCTATTATTTTAATTGAAAGGGTAGAATTATTTGAATTAAGAGGTTCAACAGTAATTCATAGCTACAGAATGTTTCTCAAAGCTCTTAACGCAATAAACATGCTAGTTTTATAGCTGGTTTTGTACAGCTATACACAAAACTATGGTGTATGATGATTTCGAGTATATAGTGGTTTTGGATAAAATTAAATCTAGTTCCCATTAATAAGTGACAGATGCTTTATTATGGACTGCTTACTTTAGAATACGTATTATACTCCTAACCTCCTACACTGTGTTCAAAGGACACATAATGAAAACCGGAAATATTTCCTCTCCCTGACAAAGATCCGGAAGGTATATAGAAGATTTATTTCTCTCCGCTCTTAATTATGTAACTCGTAGTCAGTGTAGCAGCTACACATATTTAATCCACCTTAAAGCGCATGGAAATTTTGTAAGCTTGAGGAATTATTAAGCTTTTTAGAGGATCAGATACGATGGTTAGTATCTGTCAAATGCGTTAACTTGTGTTTGCTTGGGCTGAACTTCAAAATATGAAAAGATACTTGATATTTATTTTCAATCATGGACTCAAAATGCACTGGTATCCTAATTTTAACTATGTTTTAATGAGCACAAGGCATGTAACTTTGAACCGAAAGCTATATATTCTGCCTTGAGCAGATAAAGGGCAGTAACTGCTCTTTTTTTTTCTTTTTTTGCATTTTTGTCGTATAATGTACTCTAGATTTATTGTGCAAGCTTTGCTTATTTAGCTTCCACTGAAGAAAAAAGGCGCGAAAAAAAGTCTTATTCCAAAATTTCCCTATTATTACTATCGAATCCAACACACATATCCTCAAATATCTCGAAGACTCATTTCTGCATATACTGCAATTTACCTGCCCAATTCTTATTCAACATAAATATTTAAAATGTAAAACTTAAACTTAAATCAACTACTACATGGAAATCTTTTCGTAAAACCATTTCCTTTTGGTTAATTTGCGCACAGATTCTTTAGTAAAGTTTTACCTTAAAATTGCCGCGAAAAGCAAACTAATGAATCAAATAAAGTTGAATTGGCATTTTCAGTAAGTCAAGAGATTTCCTTTCCATCTCAGCCAAATTCAAAGTCTCATGACCAACGAAGAGAATGGCGCTACACGCTATATTCTCTACTAATATTAGAGAGAGAGAGAGAGAGGATTTTGGTATGTTTATATGTTCTAGGTAATCTCCGGAACCACTGCACCAATTTGAAAAATTCCTTCACTATATGAAAGGTGCATTCTTGCTGAGTGACATAGGCTATAAATTATGCACATATGTCTTTATGCTATTTTTTAAAACTAATCAGTTATCTTTGCTACCAGTTTACGTTTCGTACTGTTTTGTTCTTATATACGCAAAAACAAACCTCGATTGCTCCGCATCCGCAGTGACAGAGTGGTTGAAGATTCCCCTGCGAACTGAATGCTGAAGGATGGGCCAATCTATATTATTATTATATGGAGAGAGGGCGGATTTTTGTATGTTTATATGTTTGAGGTAACTTCTGGAGCCATTGCAGCTATTTGAAAAAAATCTCTCACTACATGAAAGGTGCGTTCTTACTAAGTAACATATGCTATAAATGCATATACAGTGGCTCCCAAAAGTGCTCGTACACCTACGACTTTCAATAAAATAGGCCCTTATGTATTGGTTATAACTAATATTTCGGCATAGGTATTTAATTACAAGATCTATGATAAATTTTTAACAAAGCTACACGAAAATTTTTAATAAAACATTAAAACTTAATTTTTTAAAAATCAAAAACCAAAAAGTGCCGGAAATTTTATCTCACAAAAGTCTTCGTACACTTTGAAAAAAATGTCAAAAAATTAGTAAATAATTAACTTTTTACAAAATCATTATGTAGTAGAATATCATGCAGTATCAACAACAGCTTTTAAACGTCTGGGAATATATTTCATTGTTTTTTCTTCCTTTTTTTATGCAATTTCTGAATAAGTGTTCAACCGCACTTCGAGACTGACTGTTTCTAGTTCACTTTTCGTTTCAATGGTGTATTTTCGTAATCTAGCCACCAGATATCTCTAAATATGTTCCACTAAGTTTAAATCTGGCGATTGAGGAGATATTTCTAAGTTTAAGGACAATTTTTGAGGCATCAAACTCAAACGTGTACTTCTTATCGTTATTTTGATAAAAAAAACAAAGTAGTTTCCGATTGCCAAATTTTGGACTAATAGTTTAAAATTGTTTTTTGAAATATTTAAATAAACAGCATAATTCATTATTTCATCAAAAAATTTCAAATTTCCAAGTCCTGATGCTGTTATGCACCCTCATTCAAGAACACCTTCACCGTCCTGATTAACTGATTCAGCTAAGTTCTTAAGATAAAATTCCTCATTTTTTTTCTATAGACAATTATACAATAATTTAACCCAGAATATTGAATTTGTGGCGTACTTTTTCTCTGTCTCACCGTTTTTGACAAACTTCAAAAATAAAATTTGGCAATATTTTGAAAAAAAACTACCCGGTTTTATTCAGAATGGCATAGGAATAGTGTGAAAAAAAATTGGACTTCATATTCGAATTCAGTTTTGCGTTATTTTGGTTTTTCTACAAAATTTCAAGGTGTACGAACACTTTTGGGAGCCACTGTATGTACTTATACTAATTTATTAAACCAATAGCTTGTCTTCGCTACCAGTTAATGTTTCGTACTGATCTATTGTTATATACGTAAACACAACCGCTGATTATCTTGCACTTGCATTGACAAAATGGTTGAAGGTTACCTATGAACTGAATGCTAAGGAATAGAAACAAGTGAAAAAAAAAAACCCGAGGGTGGCATATGAACCACCAAAACCTATATATTTGAAGCTGCATAGGATAAGGTATGTAGCATTCTATTAGCCTTTGACAATGAAAAATTTAGAGTCGCAGAATGTTAATGCATCAAAATGTATTCAAATTAATTATAACTGGGATTCGCTTCGAGTAAATTAATTTTTGAATTCAAGTAGTTCAGATAGATGATATTAATCCGTGATTGTAAAAGCTATAATTATGCATGCATTTATTACCCTTTGGGGTACCCTTTGAGGTTTTTTATCTATACTAATATTATACAGAGAAAGGGTTTATTTAATATGTATATGTTCCGGACAAGACTAATACATGATTGCAACCTACTGAATGAGTATGTTTCCAATCACGCAACCAAACTAGTAACCGATCAGTGACTCATCTATGATAACAGAACGCAAATTAATGTTTATCGGCATACCCGGTGGAACTGAAATAGTTTAATAAATTTAACCAAAATCAACAGGCAGACTGAGGATGTGTGTGCTTTTTTTTTTTTTTTTTGAAACTTAATTGCATCAATTTTTCTTAGTGGTAGAAAAACTAACCCCTCCAGATTTAAACTACTTTGAATGTCTCCCTTCAGAAGGACTCCATACGTTTCATAAGAAAAAAAATGGGCCATTCGGACAGCGTCTTCAAAAGGTCTGCCGCATATGTTTTACGGATGTGCGATGAGCCACTGTTTGTATATGGAAGCCGTGGATTTTAAACGAACTAAAAGATTAAGACAACATTGAAAGAGATGTCATCTTCGCATTTTTCGTCATCTTCGCATTTGACTCTTACCAAACTATTCTTGTTGTTCCCTTGATAAACGCGTGCTTGTTTAAAGTCGTCTCCTTTTAGGAACTCTCTACGATCTCTGAATCTTAAGAATACCTTTAAGAGCACATACTCTTTCTATTAAAATTAAAGGCGGTATTCCAATAATTTTGTTGCAAAACTTTGATTTGCCTTATGTATGCAATGGAGTTGGACCCCAAGTAAAATCAATATGGACTAATATGATTTATCATATTACTGGATCAGCAGCAGGTTAGTCAGGAATATTTCTCGAAATCCCATGGTGCTTGTAAATTTCCATTTCTAATATAAGTAATTGCAATTTACAATGAAACTTTATTATGCCATCACCATCATCAAAACTGAAGGTCACACGTACAACGTTATATATGGGAAGATTATATTGTTCACGGGGAAGTAAAGATTGTTTTCTCTTGATTAGGAAATGAAGTGAATCAATTTCTTTTAAAACCTCATAAAAACGAACCACAAAGCGTATGTATACCATGATATTTTAAAACAAAAAAGTCTGCAGAATATTTATTTAAGACAGATAATTTTTTTCAACCCGAACAACTTCTGGACGAGCCCCTAGTGCTAGATAAAATTAAGTATGAGAAATTGATTTAAAATATGTTCAATCATATCTAAATCCAAACAGTTAGTGGGGGTATGAAAAATCACAATGCCCTGTAAAAACTTTTGGGGCGAAAATGAGAATTCGACCAATGCAATTATGCTTCACCAGTCATTTGACTTCCTCACTAAAAAACTAAGCTTCGTATCACGATTTTTCCTTGTGAAGAGTTGACAATGTCTGTAACCATGACATGCATAAGTGATAGGGAGAATGCGCCATCAATATAGCTTGATTTCGGAAAGGTGGCAGTTGAACTGGAAGCGAAAACCGGCCACTACATTTTGTAACAGGTATGACGAGTGAGATCGCGCTAGCAGTAAGAACTTGAGAGCTTGTTTGTTCTCGCTGATCCCACCTATTACTAAATGAAGTGTTCTGCTTCCGTTTCCAGTTCATCCGCCTTCTCTCTCCATGGTCAACCTGTAACGGCGCTCTTTTAAAGCGTTTTGTACTGTAAGGCGATAATCGACAACGACACAGCAAAAAATTGGAGAAATGTATGGTCAAGTGCAAAGCCAATGTTCTTATTTGCATTTAAGTAATCTGTTTCTATCTAATTCGAAAATGCAACAAAAAAACATTTTAGACGCACCGCATGAATATTAAGTACGATACGCAAACTAGTACTTCAAGTGCTGCAGTATCATGGAAAATAAACTTATAACTAATACGGTGCTACAGTCAATCAGTCATCATTGTTTCCATTTAAAGGAATTCCTCAGAGAATACTGACTAAAATGGGACCATCACGTGAAAGTTACGTAAGGTCACTCAGCGACTACTCAGCGTCGCATGGTGGTCTCAAAAGTCTCTCCAAAGTCATCAACAGGTTACAGCAACTCACAAATGTCAGTCCTTATCCACTTTACATAAGCAATGTTGCATTGGAGTTTTTCAAAGTCAAACGATGTACGGTCTTAAATGAATTGTTGCGGAGATGTTGGAGCATGTTAAACATGCTTCAAGTGCCATGATGACATTCATAAAGTGATAGAATTGTGACATTTTACAGCGTGACTGCTGTAAAATGTAACAATTCTGTCACTTTATGAGTTTCATCATGGTGAATCTCCGAAATTTGCCGACTATGTTGTGATATCAGAGAAGTTGATTTTTGTCGGAAAACTTTAATCCACTTCCATTCATTGTATGAACACTCACTCTTAAAACAAAATGCAAAAAATAAATAGATGAACTACAAAATAGAAAGCGCGTGTACTTCAATTTGTCAGTAGCTCATGCTCTGAAACCAGTGGCGCAGCGAAGGAGGGGGTGAACCACCCCTCACGACAGAACCATTAGTATTAGTATAAATGCAAATTCTAATACAATAGTTAAAACCTATGGAAGAGCTTTATTTATCAAAAAACGCCCTTCAAAGGGTTTTTTGATCAAAAAATCCCCTTTGGAAGATATCTTTGATCAAAAACCCAGCTCCAGAAGGTAGTTTTGATTACAAAACATTTTTGAAGGTGTTTTACATCAGAAAAAAAAACTTTTAGAGGTATTTTTGATCAAAAAACTCCCTCCATAAGGAATTTCTGACTGCGCTAGTGTCTGAAACCTATCTTTTTTTTTTTGTAAGTTAACGAGCTTTTTACAGTAGTCAATAGCAATATACACAGACTTCATTCCTTTAAAAAACGGAGAGAATAGGTACAGTTTTGGCAAATGCATCTATTTAAGAGATTAAAAAAATGCTTCAGTCTCACCTTTTCTGATGCGGAAAACATTTGTATTTTGCGTATCCAATTGATGATTCTTGGGCAACAAACGTGTTAGTCCATTTAATACTTGTAAATCCGAACCTAAAGAGAAAAGTTATTTATTTTAGAAACTAATAAGCTTTTACTTAATACTAGAAATTTCAAGTCATGACATTGGGTTCATTTTTTAATCTATTTTATGTGCAATTTAAAACCACATAAAAAATACTTTTGCTCTCAAACCATTCCTCAAAATTTCTTGTCCAATTCAGGAATGTCACCATTCGACGTAACAGGTGTTGCAAATGTTCACAAAAATGTAAATGAGGGATTCATCGGTGTATTTTTCTTTGATATAACTCATGGCCTTTTTTTTTTTTCGAACTTATGAAATAGAATTCCTTTTACCAAATGGATACACAAAGAAAGAAAATAATTGAAAACTGTCTTATTTTCATTTTGTACTTATTAATATTAATACTTTAACAAAATACTTGTGTATAAAACGTTTTACGTCATTTTAACGTAAAGTCGTCATTTTTTCGAATTAAACTGTCACTTCAAATCATGGAAACAGCGCTTTCAGTATTACAATACAATATTCAATTAAAAACAGTATTAAATAGAATAAAATAAAATTCGAAGTTTTTAAACAATAATGAAACATTACCTGTTCTCAGCTGATAAATGATATCAACGAACTTCTAAGACTATTCAAACGTTTTCAAACGAATATCAATTTTAAAATATGCATTTTTAATGTATTGGCTACAAAAAAGTAATAGTTAATACATTTTTTTGTAATGATACATTAATTTTTAGTTAAATGTAATACTGATTAGAATAAAAACTTATTCATAATTTCAAATTTATGACAATGCACCAAATGAGGTTTAAAAGTCAAGAATTTTAAAAGCAATATCCAGTAAGTTTTCCCGACAAAACGGGTGTAGATTTTAATCTCATGCATCTAAAATCTCATGTGTGTGATAAGACAAAGTGAACGAACTGTTTTGAAGAGGAATCATTAATATGTAAATAATTTTTAACAATATTACGAACAACAATGCGTTTATTTTGTATGAATATGTACCAAAATCAATTGTGAAGCGCGTCTATGTATTGTTTAGTTTAGTTGTACGAACGGCTTGAACCCAACGTAGAATCGCTTTATGAGGGAAGACATTTTACTTTTGGTGGATATCAGACGAACGATTGAATCCATGCAAAACTTCCATACCCGATGTCGCCAAGTCGCAAAGAGAAAGCCCTGAATCCTTCTCATCAGGGAAAGAGAAGGTTTCAGGGCTCTAAGTTAGCCAAGCCCCCCCTGAAGTTTCCTCCGAAAGTGGAATTCATCAACCCACAAAGAAAGGTTGGTGAGAGAGCCGCCAAGGGTGGTAAGCCGAAGATGATGATCGAAGTGAACAGGGGCAGAGCTCCCTCATGTAAAAAAAAAAATTATTTATAAGTTAATTGTTTCTCCCCCCTCCCCTATACACTGTTTTAAAACTACTGCCCCACCCCTTCAATCGCATCAAACAAATCTTTGTAAGCAAAAATATTATCTGTTTTACTAAAATTCAACGGTATCTATATATCCATATATCTATCCTTTTATGTGTGTATGTCTGCTAAAGGTTACATCTGATTGGCTGTCGGGTGTTACGTGACGATCTCACTTCTTAGAATTCAATTGTCTCTAGTTGGTTTTCCATTTCCGAAAAATTTTCGAATTCACCCCTGTGACGAGATGATATACGAGATGAGGCGTCGCCATAGGCAGTATTTACCTACCTGTGGCAGCTCAATGCGCCGAAAGCACCGTAGAGGCTCGAGGAAATGAAATTAGCCGCCTTTTGTTAGCATTTTTTTATTTTTTTTTTCATATGGATGTACTGCTTAAGCAACGTATTTTACTTGACTTTTGTAACTCTGCTTCACTTGCTGCTGCTGCATTTTTACTGCTTTAAAAAAAAAAAACTACTTATTCGAGCATCGTATAGATAAAGTTTAAAGCAGTTTTATTGTTTTGCCATTACTTTAATGGGTTTGTTTGATCCCTTAGTAAGACAAAAATACTAATGCTGCTCGAAGTTTTTAGAAAATATATTATTCTTTTCTCGAATTAAACACTCGTTTAATGAAAACTTTGAATGAAATATTTAATGTTAAAACTTTTAAAAATTATGTAGTAGCCGAAGTACTTGCGCAAAATTGTTGGTCACATATTTTTTTATCTTTTACTTGATTATTAATTCATTTATTTGTTTATGACTGGAAAATACCATGTCATTTGCAAATTTCTCACAAATATACATAAAGTAGGTCAACACAAGCAACAACGAAATACCTCTTGCTGGGAAAATGCAATACATCAACAATCAAAAGGAGTATCATCTACTTACAATACCCACAGGGTCTAGTGAGAAACCATAAGAAATTCCCCTACTTCCTACCAAAATTCCCCATAGTAAATCTAAGCAAATGACCTAAGCCAGCTGAGGAAAAAAGCTGACGGAACTTCTCCCTACAATTTCGTTCCTACCACAGAAAATCAATACACCAACGAGCGAAATCCCTAATGGAATTTGGAGGTCCAACGTCCAGTGGAGGGATGTTTGTAAAAGGACTAATCGCTTGATCGGACCAGCCCCTTTTAATTACTCGGCCGCTCTGCTGTACGGAGAATTGAGATTCTTGTGACATACGTGATGCAGAGACTGGAGGGATGAAAATAGGCAAACTCAGCTGGCATTCCAGCATAATGGATTAAGGCCAGCAAGTTCATGTATTTTAAGAAGCGTAAATGTAATGGAAATTAACTTAGCGAGAGAAATTGGATGCAGATACTTTGCTGTGCTGTTCTTCGTATATGTAAATGTGCAATTAAGTATGTTCATTAAGTTTGGTTTTTTGCTTAAGAAACGTCGAAAAAATCATTGTGAAAAACGCTTTTCTTTCTTTTGAACTAAACTCTCGACTGGTCAGGTGGTTTTACAAAGCGTTGAGGTCTACTGTATGTAACCCTAACACTATATTTTTGTGCACTCTATAAATTTTAGCGAATTAAAATAGGAGAATTTCCAATGACTTTAGTATTAATCATTTATATAAATGCAAATGAAAATGTACCCTAAGAAACACATATACATACTGTGTGCCCATTACAGTCCGTTGTCAGCATAATCATTTTTGAACGGTAAATGCTAGGGGATAAAAATGTGGTAAAGTTGATTTGCACTGTGCAATCAAGCGGCTAACAGTGTCACCTGTCGACAAAACTCGAAGTTAGCGTTCTTATCTCAGAAACGCTGCAAGGTACGGAAAAATCGATTAAAAAGTTGTTCAGCTTCATCAAATTAAGAAAGTCAAGACATTTTCCGTACATTAATGTTAAAAATATTAAAATTAAGAATACATTTCAGCAACAAGTGATCCTATATAGTAATTGCTTCGAATGGCATCCAAATTCACCTGACCTGAACAATTGGACTTTAGTCGGTAAAAATGCATAAAATAGTGAGTGTATGCAGCCTGTGAACCATAACTGCTGAAACTTGGAAAATCTTACTACGAATGCACTTGCCATGTTGTATAATTTCAAGCGGGCAGGGCAGTTCGTATCCAGATACATATTTTTGTACTTCCAAACCAGAAGGACGTAAGTCACATTATTAAAATTTTACAGGAGACAAAAAAAAAATTTCTGCAGCATAAAGGTGGGACGCGCGCTCTTTCAACTCTGGTAAAAAATTGAAAAGTTTTTTTTAAATTATTATCATACGGCTCGATGCGGAATAGAATTCTACATACAATGCACTAATAAACAGAAAATCACCATTTTTGGACTTATTTCAATTTGGTTCTGAGGTACAGGTTTATACTGAAATACACAATTTTCAGCATTACAGATAGTCAAGCCTCATCTCCATCCATACAGTTTGGTTCAACGCGAAAAAAAAAGTACAACCTGTGCTGTTTTCTTTTCTTTCTTTTTTTTTTTTTTTTTCAAAATTTCGGAACGGAAAATGTCGTTTCTTACTAAATCGATGATGCTGGATAACTTTGTAATCTACTTTTTGTCCGTTAACCGAACCGCTTATAAAAGGAAACTAAAATAGATTTTTTCCGCCAGGTGGCGCTAAAAGCGGTTTCATTCGTAGCTGTATGGCGACTTCACTATACCTAGATCCTGCTTTTATGGCTATAGCTCTTTCCGTTCAGAATTTTCTTGGGTGAGAACGGACTTCAACGGACATAATATGTCCGTTTAAAGCCACAAATATAAGCATAACAAAACGCTTGAATTCATAAGCTTCATTATTCCGGATTGTAGTAAAACCCTCCGTTTCACCAGCAAGCCGTTAAGCTCTCATATTAAAAGTTTTTACTTCCTTTCTTCCTTTTACGTAGCAAAGGAAGTATTGTAACTGCAAAACATTTTCCCTCAAATTTCAATTTAAATTTCTATTTCACTCGTTCCCGAATAAATGTTGAGTTTCATTTCACTAAGCCCTGAATAAATGTTTGGCCTATCTGCACGTGCCTAAAAATGCGCAGACAGTCAAAATATTCATTTTGACGATCCCCGAGAGAAAACACCACGAGTGTTTTCGTGTTTAGCAGCTGAGTCATTGACTGACCTTTGAAAGTAAATCTATCAGATTAAGAAGAAAAAAAAGCAACTTAGATTGGATCAGAAGAAAAATCTTGCAATAACTACCTATTTTTGGAAATAGTATTCTATCAAAGCGACTAATTTTTAATAAAATACGTTTTCTCCATTCTAAGAGAAATGTCAAAATTAACTTTCACAAATCAATTCCGATCCAACGGTGTCAAACGATTTTAAGCGTATACCTTTTTTTACTTCAAGAAAATGAAGATACGTGAAGATATTTCATTCCATCTTGCAGTTTCTTAAGGATGTTTTTCTTTCAAGTTTGGGAATGCTTTGATTAAATTAAAAGAATACTATTGAATGATTTATCTAATTTTGTTATAAAATATTCCTATAATTTAATCACTTCAGATTCCTTTACTTCAGTGAAAGAAAACAATCAGCATTTTCAATTCAATTACGTTAATGGAAAACAAAATTGCGAGAACAATGTTGTTTATTAAATGGAATTTCTTTATAAGGTTACGTGGAATTTACTTCCGGCATGTTTTGTCTGATTTAAATAGAATATATATTTGTATTATTTGATTTTCATCTGCTGATGTTATTACAGTTTATTAAATGCATATGACTATTTTCATTTTTCTGGAGCGTTGACAGTTCATCTGAAAGGCATTTTATGAAATAAAAGCGCTTCATTATTTACACAATATCGAACAAAGTTGCTTTAACACGATACAAATTCTTCACGTACAGTGCTGGCCAAATTATAAGACTAAAGAGTTTTTTTTTTTTTGTACACTATTTGTACTAAAATACTATTTATTTTACTGTTAAAGTACAGTACATACTGTACACTGATTATTACGTTATTTTAGCATAATTTAATGTTTGAAGGTGGCAGCACTGTCTGCTTTGTTTATGTTCTTTGTTTATCTACCTACCAGGAACATAACCTCAATCAGCTTAAACAGTTAACTAGTTATTTTTATTAATGTGTTCTGTTATATTTAAAGTTAGTTTTAGGTAATTAGCGAGTATGTGTATGTGAGTATATATTATAGTGAGTATAAACAATTTTTACCTCCTTTTTTAAAAAGTTAAGAAATGGTGTAAACCTTGTGAAAAGTATGCCAAAAAAACTTAAAATGCTCATCAAGAACAAGCGAATGCATACTAAATATTAGATAATTATTTCACTATTCGTTAATGTGTCTATATTTATGTAATCAATAAAGAATTTGCTTTTAAAAATCTTAGTCTAATAATTTGGCCAGCACTGTATATGCATTGCTAAAAATGCCGAAGATATTTTCCATGACTTTTACCTGAATTCCACAAATCTGTGAATTCTGAACCATGATTCGCGTTCAAGACTCAATTTTACTTGGGTTGCGAAAGGATCTTGAACGTTCAGAGTGTCCGAAACGTCCTTGACACACTCATAAAAAATTTACGAAAGCAACAGTCTTATGAATATGCGGTTTCCACAAGAATACTTCAAGTTCGAAAGTATATCTTGTGTTCATTTGTGTCAAATTGTGTAGCATTGAAGATCTGAAAGTACAAACTACCCAAGTAGCCCTAACTGTTCCGCAATACATGTAGGCTAGAAGATGGGATAAACTTCAGGTTCATCATTGAACGTTTAGATGGGGTTCGAGCGACAAACGATGATTCAACTCCGGTAATGAAAGGTATTGTTTTTTGTTTAATGCTTTTCTTAAAATGCCTCACATTGCATTTGTTTGACGGTTACAGTGCCTTTTGAGGTTACCTTCAATACAGCTCAATTTGTAAGTTATGATTTTACGATACCATACAATATGTGTCGCTGTCATAAACCATTGGGCAAACCGCATACTCATCAGACAATTTGTTACTTTTCTAAGATTTTTTAAAGTACCAATTACTTTTTTCATATAGTGTTTCACACATCTCACAATTTGTAAAAGTAAGAGTTGTTCTTCAATATTCATCAAGCAGCATGGTAACAGTACAACAAACAATACCCTAAACAAGTGACTTTTTTCTAATGTCGAGAACTTAGAACACAAAACTTCTGCCTTTTCAGAATGCAACACTTTTTGGAAAACGATACATTTGTCATTTTTTTAACTGCTAAATGTGTGTGTTTACACTTAAGATTAAGTTGATATGCGATTAATAATATCATATTCCTTTAAACTAATCCGAAGACTTTTTTTACAATGAAAGTTCATTTTGCGTATACATGAACTTCTACGCGTTCCTAACATGTGTGTTACGCGAAATAACAATTATTCCTTTGTGTATCGTTTATTGCATCGATATAGTAAATGATTAGGAAAAAAGGCATCAACTACAGACGATACAGAACATTGTTCAAGGAAACGAAAAAAATCATAAACAACTGGAAAGGCGTTAGTTTTCTCATTTTTGAGAGTAGGGGAGACCGGGGCTAGTAAGCGAAGGGGTAAGTGTGCGAATGCTAAATAATTTTCTTACTTTTGGTTTGACAGCACTGAGTGAGCTGTCACGTAATCACGTAGATGCCTCGCAACTGTCAGCGTATTTTCAGTGAAATCTGCCAAACCAAATGTGTTGCACGAGAGAAAATTGTTTTTTCGCAGTGTTGAGTTTTTTTTTTTTCATCCTTAGTTATTATCTTATAAAACATATAATAGTAGAGTAATTTACCGAAACTTATTAATATTGAACAGCCAATGCTTCTATGCAACAAATGACGTTTATTCGTATTATTTCATCAAACCATTTTTAAACCTTAACCGTTGTTACTTAATTTCAATACCACAAGTTATCGCTAGTAGGCGAATATTTTTCATGGTAAGTGTGCGAATTCTCATACTTGCCCCAAGTAAAGTTTTTAAGAGTCAAAACATTAAACAATTGAAATTCAAATTCTGTAAATTGTCAATTTAATGAAATAATTGCATTAGTTACACTATTCTTGAGCATGATTTCTTATAGACACGCTGGTACAATTGCCAACATACGTGCTCTTCTTTCCGGAAATGAGAAAATACAAGAGAAAAAACAACAACGGGAAAACCGCACCAGATGTAATACTGCATGTATGGTGCATTCCCCAGTGGGTAGATGATAGCTGAAATGTTTCCACATTTTATAAAGGATTTTGCTAAAAACACTGTATGTTCAAAGAAAAACCATCTGATTCTCTTACTAGACATTTGCGTCAATAAAAGGGCTTGATTTTTGTAAGGAAACTACTACACTAATAAAAATAATAATTACACTACTCTCTTTCCCACCACATTGAAGCCATAAGTTGCTGCCTCTTGATAAGAGTCTACATGGCCCATTGAAAAATTAAGTTAATTCCACCAATGATTCTTGAATGGTGAATAATCCAGGAAAGCCAATGACGATTTACAACATACCAATGGTGGTTACAATTGTTTTTCCACAAGAAGCAAGCTATATAAATCTAAATCTCCTGGATATATGAGTGAAACTGTTTGTCCCAGCAGGCAACCATGCTTTAAGAAAACTGGATGTACCTGTCCTAGAGCAGATTCAGTTGATACTTCATTCAATAATTCATATTTAGAGTTTCTAACTGAAGATAGCGTTATGTCTCAGCTGAACCCACATACATGTCTGAGCATTACTCCAGATTACGTACGACCTTTTGCGAAAGCTGGAGTGAGTCAGATCAGAAAATGTTTTCTATCTTTTCTTATGATTTGATCCACTCCAGCACTTCTACGAAAGTGGTCTACAGCAATAGTTTTTAATACTCCAGTCAAAAAGGCTCTTCAGGAAGAAAGACACTTAGCAGAAAAACGCAAATCATCACAAAAAGTCCCCAAAACAAACAAGAAATCTCTGAATCGAAGAAAAAAGGAACGTAAACCCAAAAGAAACATAAAAAGGAAGAACGGAGGCAAATAAAAAAGTTCATTTCAAATAATGTTTGCATTTTTCAGCATTTACCTCTAAAATGAGTTAAACCTTTTTATATGGTGTAACATACCTAATTTTAAAGCAATTTCAATACTAATTTCGCTTTTTTTTTTCATTCATTTGTACGTGCTACTTGCTTATTTAAAGCATCATTGAGGATTTATGTGAAAAAATTTTCTGCGTCTATTATGAGTTTTTCTCAATTTGCTCCCCGTGACGGGGCAAGTGTGCGAACTCTGCGAAGGTTCACAAAAAAATTATGCAAAAAGTAGACAAAGCATAGTACTGTCAAACAAAAAATATGACCTTATTGCTGATACCATGCAGATTATCCAAGCAATAAAAATAAATTCTACTTTATTACAGCCTTTAAAAAAAATAAAGTTTAAAAGTTCGCCAGCTATCCCCGGTCTCCCCTAAAGATTTTTTTTTTTCATCCGAAGCTGCCATTATAAGAATTAATTTATAAAAATGATGGAAATGAAAGACATTAGTATTACAATCAAAGCTCAAGTCATATAAAAGATATGAAAACCGAAAAAGAAAGAAGATATATGAAATTTTATATTGTCAAATCGGACATACTTTTTTTTAAATTAACCGTACAGACTCGCTTTATGTACAATTAAAAAACATTGTTTCTAAAATTACAAAATACTTTGTTAGATATTAAAAAACGAATAAAAAAGACAGCAATCTTAATGTGCACAGATTAAAGTTACTTTCGTATTACATCTAAGTTATATTTTTCCGTTCACTTTCTTTTCTCGACCACACATACAGGGTGATTATAAAATAACGTGAGGTGTTCAGAGCCCTCTAGCTAGTGAAGTATTGGGCGAAACATTGCCAAATTGCATGGACGTACACAGCAGACCATGGAATTTCGATTTCCACAATTAAAATAAAAAAAAAAATAGTACCAAAAGTCACCACGAGGGGGAATTTTGGTGTGTATTAGTTACGAATACTGAAGAATTGAATGCCAATGAAAAGCACAAATCAAGTTTTTTGATAAAAATAACTGTTGCTTACAAATGAGGTTCAATAAAACCAACAAGAAATTTCAATTTGTAACAAGAGAAGAATTTTACCAAAAGTCGTCAGGAAGAAATTTTGGCGCGGCAGCAAGGATTTCTTTCTGAATAATATTCATGCAAGATGGTGTACCACCCCATGTTCTGCTATATGTACTGAGTGTATGGTGGCAACATTTCTTTGATAGCAGTTTTATTAGTCATGCATTTCCTACGGTAGTTAGACCGTGGTCGCCCAATCTTTCACCTTGTGATTTTTAACCATATTGGATTTCGTAACGGTGTTGTGTATCTGCGACATGTTCCCGATATCTTAACTTTCAAAACTAGAAAATTGTTACAGGTAGGTGAAATCCCCCCTCCCCTAGAAGTGTGGAAAAATTGTGCATTGTATGCAGTAAATGGAAAATCTCGATGTTGGTCATAGTGAGCCTCACTTGCTGGGAAAAATCATATTTTGTGAATACAATTGATGCATATTTTATCAGTCAGCATTTAACCCTTCAACAGTCACAGTAATACACCTTTTACATGCCAAAATTTCCCCCTGGTGGCGATTTTTGGCACTATTTTTTTTATTTCAGAAACCGAAATCCCATGGTCTACTGTGTATGCCCATGAAATTTGGCAATGTTTCGTCCACTACTTCACTCACTAGAGGGTTCTGAATACCTCACGTTATTTTATAACCACCCTGTATATTGTAGTACTGCCACACTAACGTGTCGTTGATTTTTTTAAAAAAGCACGCAGTCATCGTCAAATCAATACGTTCCTTAATCCTGTAGAAATCCAATTAATGCCTTAAAACTGATTATATGATAATGAAATAAAATTCCATCATTGCTACAATTATTATTAGTTCTTAAACCTGAATAAACCATCCAATTACAGCCATTTTCCTCCTGATCTGAGCTTCCGCGACCCGCTTCTTCATTTAATTTAATCCCTATCCACCCTAAAAGTTCACGAAGGAATTCCTAACTGGTGTTGAAGGGAAGCATAAACCGTTACCTTCCGCATATTAAACGTGGAGAGAGTTTCCACATTGTTTCGGATCTAGCTAAATTACTTCATCAAAACGTCAGAAGTACTCGGAAATGTCCAGTTGGCGATCAAAATCTGCTTATTTCCATAGCAGTCTGAGCGACAAAGATTCCGAAACGTATTTGGTGATTTGAATTCAGAGTAATGCGAGTGCCAATTAGTAAAATTATCAGTGTCGTAGCGTAGTTAGCACAGGCGGAACCCTAAGTGGATATTGATAGTGTCACCCATAAAAACAACTAAAGTACAAAAGCACAAAAAAAAAAAAAAGCACGTGCGCCTGAAGTATGAGCTTTCATGAGATATAAGTATTCAAATTTTTTTAAAGTATGTACACCATGTATGAGCAAACTACATTAATATCAATCACGCATAATAAAAATGTTTTGAAGACTAAATAAGAGAGAAACAAACAGCTATCTACTATTGTAGAAAAGTCAATATGTGTAACAGCTAACTACATTACTATCAAATACGCATCATAAACATGTTTTAAAGACTAAATATGAGAGAAACAAACAGCTATCTACTATTGAAGAAAAATCAATATGTGTATCAGTAAACTACATTACTATCAAACACGCATCATTAACATGTTTTAAAGACTAAATATGAGAGAAACAAACAGCTAATCTACTATTGAAGAAAAGTCAATATGTGTATCAGCAAATTACATTGATATCAATCACGCATCATGAACATGTTTTAAAGACTAAATAAGAGAGAAACAAACAGCTATCTACTATTGTAGAAAAGTCAATATGTGTAACTGCAAACTACATTGCTATCAAATACGCATCATAAACATGTTTTAAAGACTAAATACGAGAGAAACAAACAGCTATCTACTATTGAAGAAAAGTCAATATCTGTTTAACTTGATTTCTCCTAAAGTGCTTTTAAATTCATAGATTTCGGACTAAAAGTATTGCAATTTCAAAAAACTTGGGGGGGGGGGGAACAAAAAAAACGAGCTTTTAGAGGTGCTGAGAGTCTCTAGAAATATTTTCTTAGAGCATTTGAGCACGCCTAGTACCACCAAGCTGCTCTTGCGCATGTAACACAATTTTCTGTTTCCATATATACTTCTTACATTTTTTTGAAATTCGACTTTCCAACAATTTTAACTGCCAAAAAAGGGAAATATATTTTTCAAAGGAATTTTAAATTAAACAGAATGAAGAGAAGAAAAGAAGAAAAATTTGAATCTAGCAAAAAGTAAGCTGTTTTTAGTATTTCAATTGTTTAGAGTGATTTCTGTTTAAGAAAAATATTTCAGATATTTCCGTCAATAAGTTGCTATCCATTGAAGAAATTTGACTTAATGTTAAACATTTAAAAAACTGTTTACCCCACTTATGCTACATCTAACTGTAAAGAGCTTTCTAATGATGCAGTTTTAGTTAGTCAAAATGAATATCATGAATCCAATGAGCTCAATGCACTAATCAGACATGAGCTACTACATCTTTTAGCTTTTTCCAATAGTTCACTATTGTGTTTTAAATTACTCTGTTTAATACGTGGATAGTTATAGTAAATTCAACCCATCTCATTATTTTGAGAAAAAAATGAAAAATAATTATTATTTTCAAACATTATAGAATGCACTTTTTTCTAATGAAAATATATATTAGTTATTTATACTCATGCACATACAAGTGTTCGGAATTCGAAACCAAAGAATACCCATAGCCTCAGATGCAATCAACGTTTGGTTGAACAGTTCTAAACCGGTTTACGGGAACTCGAATCAAATCTCATTTCGTTTGACTTTTTCGTCGTCGTTCCATTTCCCACGTGACTAAAATAGAAGAAATTTTATCCAGACGTCTTCCAACGGGAAAAAAAAAACGTGTTTGAAATATTACTGCTAAAAATACAACCATGTTTCTAAATAAAATGAAAATTTTCTTTTTCAAATTCCATTCGACTTTAGATTTCAGCAACAAATAGTTTCAGATACGTATGGTTACATATGGAAATGCGTGTGCATTTGTAATCCATAAGTTAACTTGGTTTATGTGTCATGGATATTAAAACATAAGATATTCGGCTTAAATTATTTTTGAAGTTTGATCATAAGCAAGGACGGATCTAATTTTTTTTTCTAGCAGGGGGCATTGAATTTTTAACTTGCCTCTTACTACGTATCTTATTTGCACATTTGGAGGAGGGAAGGGAGTAGGGCGGCGTTAAGTCGTCATTTTTGCAAAATATTCTGGGGGATGCCTATAAGTTCCTCCTCCTAACCTCGTCTGAAATTGCCTTTTTGGAACTTCAATTACGAAACGTTTCCGGGATGAAGATTCGCTCCCCATTTCTTTCCTTAAGGTCATTTAATGTTTCCTACACTTGCATTTTAGGACTTAGAAAAATTTCCCGTCCAGAGTCCTTTAAGGAAGGAGCTATTGCTCCTATCCCTTGTATTCGTCCTTGATCATAAACATTATTCTTACGTTTTCTATCCAGCAGAACTGAAAAACTAGGGCAATAACTATTTTGCGCTGTCTTCTTCAAGTAAAAATTAAGATATCTGACATACAAACCCGAGAAACATGTTTGTCTCGAAACATAACATGAAAATATGCGAAATTTCCTAAAAGACATACATTTTCCACTGGATAAAATATTTAAAACTTAACGGTACAAATGAATCTGAATTATAAATGCCTGCAATATTATCCAAATGGAACCTATTATCAAAATGGGACAGTTTCATTTAATTATAGGTAAACTAGCTGTGTTGCCCGGCTTTGCCCGGTTCACTTTGAAAATAAAAATTGTGTCCAGTGATGTATATTCCACAATCAGGCTTAAATAAATAAATAATTAAAAAAAAAACATCATGCAAAATTAACCTCCCAAACAATGAAGATAGTTCAAAAAAGAGGCAACTAGAGAGCAAAATCATCACCATGGCAACAATAGCCCATTGCTGCCCCCTTGGCACAAAGTTGTACCATTTTACGGTATAATATGAGCTGTCGCTAACACCCAATGGTAGGCCTATTGAAAAGCAAACAGACAAAAGTTGACAATTCACACTTCACTGGACGTGCAGATTTGATCCTCAAAATGATCTATTTCAAACAAAAAAAAAACATATTAAATTCAAACTAGAGCAAAAAAATTCTATCGAATTCATTTATCCGACATACTATACTTCAAACATTTTCATACTTTAAAGTTTTGTTAGGCCGGTTTGCTCCTAAAAGGAAACACGTTTCCAAAGATGACAGTGTGACCTTAACAATTCAGTAATACACTGCTTATTCACTCAGAAAAGGGAGCCGTTTTTTTTTTTTTTTTTTAATGGCAAAAACATGGAAAAATAATACAAAAGTACTGAAAGTACTGAGAATCTAACAATGAAATTGTTTTGAGTTAAGTAGCATGAAAAAATGCTAAAAAAAGTCAAATATATATAGACCCATAAATTATGCGTTCTATGCAAATCAAACTCGCACTAGATTACTTTCATGTTCCTGGGATTCAAATTCGATTACAACTGTACTACAGCGCTACAGAATATTGTCATTGTTACATCAAGCAATGTTATAAAGCTCAAATGTAGCTTGGCGAGCTTATTTGATATCAATCCTGTAGAATATATGCACAGCCAGAAAGCATGGTTGCTTTGAAAATGTCAATATGATATAGTCCCTCAATGCAGTGGCTTGATGAAATAAAATATTAAATATAGATGATCTATTCCTACTAATATGTCGATACATATTAGAATCTGTCTACATTGTTTTAGGTCACCAGTTAAAGGCACAAATATGGATAAATATTCTTATTAAAATTAAAAATAGGGTAGACCGGAGCACGTTTACGCGGATTTTTTCCAATGAATTTTCTAATTTTTATATTTTAACCTAGGAAATTTTAGACATTGTGAAGTCATGAAACAGTTAATGAAGTCAAAATTTGTATATTCAGTTGTTGCTCAGTTTTTTTTTTTTGGGGGGGGGGGGTCTAAGTCTATTGTCCCGAACAAGGGGCAAGTTTACGCATCGAGTGGTGCACATTTACGCATAATAAAAATGCTAACAAGGAGTAAGTGAAATACATATTAACCAAATTTAAATGTTTTATTTCTCTTAAAACACTTTAAAAATAAGAAAATCACAAATAATTAATTAAAGAACATTTTATAGACTTAACTAAAATCAGAGAGCTTACTGTTAATAAAAAACAGAAACTATTTAGTCATCTTCTTCAACACTTAGATTTTACCAACAAAAATAAAGTATTTATTTTCGCATACTTGTCATGGGACTGCGTTTTGACATGTAAGACATTGAGGCGCAGTATAGCCTATTGGGGCTCTTGCGCCGAAAAACCCAATCAAACCAACCAAGACAAACCCTGTCTTGTCCTTTTTTCGGTTGGTTGTGTGCTTTCCAACAGTAAATGCAAGCATAATTTTCTACTTCGTAAACAGAATCGTTCACTAATTTCATTTTTAGAGATTACTGAGTTTTTCCTTGTCGCAGGTTTTGGTTTCATACTTTTTCCTTTGATGTCTTCTATTTCTGCTTCTATAGAAACTTGTAAATTTTAAAGTAATTTCTCCTTTTTGCTTTGTTTAGATCATTGTGGTTTTTTTTTCTTTGGTAGCTTCTAACTGCTCGTCTGAGGGCTTCTTTAATCGGTGTATCAGTTAGGTTTGTGAGCTTCCTCTTTTTTTTTCCATTCCTGGTTCCTAAGCTTTGGTCCTACTTTTTTAAATGATCTCAGTTGGGGTTGTCCACATGATGTGACGATGTGGAATGCCTACCGAGAGCAATACTTGGATTATCGATAAGCCTTTTCATTATTTGATATCTAACGTGGTTTTGTTAGTGTTTTGAACGTAATGTCTTATAATCTATAAAATAAAGAAAACGTAGTGCAGCCTGAATAGTCTATAAAGTTAAAGCTGAACAGCCATATGAAGACTACACTATATGATTGTAAGCTATAAGATACGAATCTGTTGCTTAATTAAAAATAAATGGTGATTTTACAAACTAAGTAACTTGAAAATACTAAAGGTTTGAACAGGACAAAACGAAAAAAGTGTCCGGAGTCCGTTTAGAAGTAAGACAGAGTAGTAAGACACAGTCAGAATGTTCGTAAATGTGCCACAACGAAAATGTGAAATTAGGCAGGTTTGGATTTATTTTTAACGTGCAAATTTAATAACATTTCTGTCCATACAAATGCAATTCTCAAAAAAGGATGAAATTCTGCTAATTTTTACATATCTTTTTGTTCTTAAATGTATTATTTATTCACAAGTCTGTGTATTATTTATTCACAATAAGCTTCAAAACGTTCAACACAAAATTTACTCGACTTAGTAGAAAACAGATTTTTCTATCCGCATGCTAAACCGAAGTTCGACTGATGCTCAAAAACTTCTGAGAATATTTGCTAGGGAGCAGCATCAATCTGGTATGACTGTTGGCTCTCCAGATATAACTCGTTTTGGAAATAGTGCACTTTGTAAACGTGTCCCAGTCTTCGCTACGTTGTAGAATGTCATTCTTTCTAATGAACCATCCATTCATAGAGGATCGTTTATTCTTTTTACTCATTCATTCAACTCGTTCATTTGAATGATTTTGTTCATTTAAAAATGTTGCAGGTGATCTCTCTGCTCGACATGCTCACGTACCTTCGAAATGTTTCATTAGATCAGTAATATTCTTTGAAGTAAAAATAACTAAAATAATCTAAAAGTAAGAAAATATGTCTTTGAAAATGAATTTAAAAAACTTGATTCAGGTTCAGATGCATAAAACAATTATAGTTCATTTTGTAAGCTACTTTTCAGTTGCCGAATGGTAAGATATGTTTCCCATTCGAAAAACCGGAAGTTCCATCTCAGCATGTCAAAAAAAATAATGTTATTGAATTTTTCCAGCTACAGCACTGTAGGTGTAGGATACATGTACTATTACCAACAAATGTATCAGTTAGTAACAACAAATGTATCGGTAGCTCATCCGGAGAACCAGATAACTTAATTTAAAAAAAAAGACTCACCTTAAATACATTATATATTCGAGAGTTTCAAAACTATTCCACAGTACCTACCGATGAGAACAGAAGGGGGAAAAACGCATCACTTTTTGAAATGGGGGAAAAACTAGACAGTAATAATCCTAATTCAAAATCTCTGGATATTAAATGTTGGAGTTAAAAATTTAATTTTTAAATGAATGTAATTAAAAGAAAATTCGACTTATCACAAGTGCATGAACGACACATCCCTACTAAACTTATATTGGTGCAATAAATCAATTTACACGAACAGAATTTTTCCAACGAATTCGTCGTAAGTCACAAAATTACTTTTTGTAGGTACCTGATTCATTTTGAAACAGGGAAAAGAAATGCGTACGTCAATTTTATCTGCGTTTTATAAATCAAATTAGGAACAAAATTGTATCATTCTCTTGCTAAATCAGGCAGTTTTCCTTCATCTCCTAATCTAATCACGAACCGTTCGATCGACGTGAATAAAGTTTACCGAATTCTGTACTCAATCAGCTCTTATTTCAAGATTTCCAACCTGATTATAAGAAATTCCACACAAGTATTATTTCTTTAAGTCTTTTTGTAGTATTCTATTGCCCACGTGACCAAAATAAGAACTGATGATTGGAAAAAAAGGAAAAAAAAAACATTTTTGCTTGCCTCATTGTTTGGAGTTTTAAATACTACTATCGACGTATTTTCTTAGAAATTGAACTCGTTATATATATATATATATATATATATATATATATATATATATATATATATATATATATATATATATATATATATATATATATATATACACTGGTGTGCAAAAATTAAGGACGAGACGGTTTTATCAATATAACTTTGTACAAAAGCTTTCCAAATAAACACATTTAATACCGTAAGATCCCCAATATGTAAGGACAAGTGTAATGTAAGCAACACTTACTAAAAGAGAAATCAGACGGATAAAAAAAAAGCTTTATTGAAAAAGTAGCATGAAGCGCAATGCGACTGAAGGCCGAAACATCCCTGTGATGGGTGTCCAGCAAGAAACATCCGGTCTTTAGTAGGGGATATGATCTCCCCCGACTGCTAGGCAGGTTTCACAGCGTCTGCCCATGCTGAGAATGAGGGTGTCAATGAGTTGTTGAGGCATTGCTGACCATTCGTCTTGCAGCGCCAATCGAAGCTCCCGAATCGTTACTGGTGGTAAGGTACGAGCTGCCAAGCGTCTGCCTAGAAAATCCCATACATGCTCGATGGGATTGAGATCCGGAGATCGTGCCGGCCAATCCATACGTTCAATATCCTCACTCTCTAAGAGCTGTTCGGCAGCTACTGTGCGATGACATGGTGCATTGTCGTGCATGAAAAGGAACTGCGGACCCATATGGGGCATTCCAAGGTATTTTTGACATTTATGTAGAGTCCGTAACGTGACCTTTTTTGCCATAACTTTTTAATTTACTCTTTGATTAGCATGTTATTTTATTTTGATCTTTTCCTACCAACACACTAGCTCAAATTAAAATAATTTGCAAATCAAACGGTAAATTAAAAAGTTATGGCAAAAAAAGGTCACGTTACGGACTCTACATAATGTCCAAAATACCGTGGAATGCCCCATATAGCGCCTCTAAAAAGACGCACATATGGAAGAAGAATCTCGTTACAATAACGGATCCCGTTGACTGAACCTGCGTCGAAGATGTGAAGGTCAGTACGACTACCAAGCATGATGTCTCCCCAAACGAGAACACCGCGACCTCCATAACTGTCCCTTTCAATGATGTTCGAGGGATGATTGCGGCTTCCCCGCTCTCTCCAGATGAGTATGCGATGAGAATCGCTACTCAGACTGAATCTGCTCTCATCTGTAAAGAGTTCTCGTCTCCATTCATTGTCTCTCCAATTCCGGTGTTCCCGACACCACAGAGAACGCCTTCTCCGATGGGCAGGCGTTAGAGGAATACACCGTATAGGGCGTCGTGCAAACAAACCACCACCGTGCAGTCTTCTGGCCACGGTAAAATGCGATATCGGTCGTCCAGTCGCCTGCCAAGCGATTTCTCCCGCTGTCTGCCGCCTGTTTCTTCTGGCCTGTAAGACAAGATACCGGTCATCTGCGGGTGTGGTTCCTCGTGGATGACCACTACTGAACCCCCGGATAACTGTTCCTGTAGTTTGAAAATGTCTCCAAAGTCGTGAAACGATGCTGTGAGCAATTCCGAACTCTTCAGCCACACGTGTCACACTGCGGCCTTCCTCCAACTTCCCAATGGTTCGACCTCGGGTAAAAGCATCCAGATGTCGTCTAACAGATTGATTATTCGCCATTTCTCGCTGAGGCAGCAACTCGGTGTGATTTTAACTGCTATACGGCGTGCAATCTCTTTGCCAGGAGTACTGATCTTACACCGACAACATGCTTTATACTACTCAGACACTCCCCCATTACGTCTGCCTGCATATCTGCGCATGTGCTACCGTACATCACCTTACTTAATCTCCTGATTGGTCTTTCTGTCCGCTCTGCCTCTTCGTTCAGCTGATATGCTAATTTTTCGACTTCGTCCTTGATTTTTGCACACCAGTGTATATTATATATATATATATATATATATATATATATATATATATTATATATATATATATATATATCTGCGCTGTGACTTACAAATAAAACATTTACTAAAAACATAAGGGTATGTTATTTACTTACTTTTATCTGTTACCGTAGGATTGGATAATCGGCAAAGTATCTAGAATTGGACAGCAGTGTTTCTTAAAGAAAACTAGTTTACTAGGGAAAATTACAGAAACTGAGGAAGGAAATGTTAAAATTCGAGAAATTTTTTTTCACTGAAGTGAAGTTAGTGAATTTAGAGTGGGTACACTAACTGCATTTACTAATTAGCTAAAGCAACTGCATTAACTAATATTTTACTGTTATTTTCCAACAACGTAATTTTAATTGCAATGTTTTCCCCAAACACTTCTTTCTTAATCACTTTCATTTTTACAGAAACTTTATCATAAGTAAACAACAATAATTTCTTTACGGATTTCTGACCTGTCTCTGACACACACTTAAAATAAGATCATTCCAGTAGCAAAATTGTTTCTATTTTTAGAAATATTTCCTTTTACATATAGCTGTCATAATAACGGAACCTATTTCGTTTTATTATAGACATTAAACCTTTACCATTGATACTATCTAAGCATCTGAGTGGAAGACATTTCAACTTTGTGCTCTCGGATTTCGTTTGATACAAGTTTGGACTCTGGCCAATTTGGGACTCTTACAGTAATGCATAAAACTTAATGGAATGAGGATTATCTCCTCGGCAGGAGATATAGGCGGCATATATTTATATGAACATTCATCTCAATAAACTGTAATGAAAATGTTTTGTTGTTTGAAACGTAAGCATAAGAATTCATTAGTTAATCCAATGATAGCTGAATGCCCTTATTTTCTTTTTTTTTTTTTTTTATCACTACGTTAGGGAAATATATTACAAGATTAATTTGTCTGAAAATTTTTCAGGAATAGCTTTTACGAGTCCAGTATATTGTAATTAATTAAAATGTCGAGTCTTTTTACAGTATTTTTTTAGTTTTTCCTAAATACAACTGGTCTTCGATAGATAGATAGATAGATAGATAGATAGATAGATAGATAGATAGATAGATAGATAGATAGATAGATAGATAGATAGATAGATAGATAGATAGATAGAGAGTTTTCTTAATGAGAACTTAATGAGAACTTAATGAGATTGCCTTCCATAAATATCAGCCGCTTCTCGTGTTTCAATGATTTCAACTTGTTAATTTCACAAAATGATCAATAAGTCCAGCAATCAATTCTAAAATATTTTATTTTTTTTGAAACAATTAATTTTGACCTTAAATCCTTTGCTTATTAGAGATAAGTATAGTTTTTGAAATGATACGATCTTTTTATCCTCATTTTTCATGCTAACTGACACTTTCAGTAATTTTTAGTATACAGTGTGGTTAAGATTTTTTTTTCTCTCAGGATTAAAGAAAAACCTTGGGCCCCGATAATAATTTTATTGGTTTGTTACATCGGAGGCTTTCAATTCATGACTAGTTTGAACCTAAAACTCAGGAATTAGTAAATGGAGGGAGCGAGTACAATTATTGGCTTAGCGAAAGCTGATGCAAAGACCCCAAATCACGTGAATCAACAACGACGAATGATTGACATGTTTTGCGTGAGACTAGCGAAGAAAATCTGCTTGCTTCCAATGATTTGCTTTAAAATCTGTCACATGACTTGGGGTCTTTGCTTCACTCCCTCCATTTTATCAATGGTTTGCACACAATAAGCGTCTAACTCCAATTTCTTCAGAGCTTTGTAGTAGAGTAGTTCAATTTTTAACAAATACATCTGTGATATCAGCTTTCGCTCTTTGAGACGATTTCAACATTTTTGTCTTAACATTGTCCAAATAATTCTATAACAATGTATATCCATATATATATTGTTTTATATATTTCCAGTAATTCCAGTCCAATAATTTCCATATAACATATATTTCCAGTTTCTCCAAAATGGGACATCAATCAAAAGATTACTGTTCTGTTCGGTAAAAAAAAAAAATCAGAAGTATTTTATTAAAAACTTCAACAATAGCTTAATTTGTTTTTATTAATATTGTTCGAAATTAATCATTCTTTGCTCCTGGGGGGGGGGGAATATCTTGACCCACACTATAAAACAAAAACTATTGAAGGTGTTAGTACGCATGGAAAATAAAGAAAAAAAAATTACTGACACGAACTTAGCGAAAATTATAATGTTCCCAATAATATGTATTTAAAATTAATACTATATTAAGGATAATTTTTTTTATAAGGAGTTGCATAACTTTTGGGTCACCATGTAACATCATCATTTTTACCTGCATTATTTCTCAAAATATATTTTAGTTTTAACTATAAAATGACATAAAATACTTTGTGTAATATACAGGGTGTCCTGAAAAAGACCGACTGTTTTCAAAAATTTATAACAGGAGAACGGTTAATGCTAAAAAACAAATTCTTGCAGAAAATTCATGTGGTGGGCCCTAATTTTTTTCCCCCTCAGAGTTCCAAATTTTCGTTCAAAAATTTTTCACTAGATGGCGCTACACATAGTAAGCCGGAAAGTCAAAAAAAAAAAAAAAAGAATTGAAATTTACGAATTTTTATTCCAATTACAACATGGGATTATAGCCGACGATTGTTTGAAAATATTGTTTTGTTCTTTTGTTCATTATTTTCGAAAAATTATGATGAAATTTTCTATCTTTTTTTTTTATTTACGGGCTTACTATCTGCAACGCGATCTGTTGGAAAATTTTTCAACTAAAGTTTGGAACTCAAGGGGAGAAAATTTTACTGCCCACCACGTGAATTATCTGCAAGAATTATTTTTTTTATCATTTACCGTTTTCTTGTTATAAATTTTTAAAAACAGTCAGTCTTTTTCAGGACACCCTGTAGTATTTTTTTCTTGGCTATATTGCATTCTTTAAAATTTAAGATACTTAACTACAATACTTGCTCATAAGTAACTTATATGCTTTCTAACCAGGAAACACACGATCAAAGAAATTCAAAAAAAATCCAAATTGGTAGCAATTGGGAGAGCATCGTAAAATGCGTTTGTGGCACAAAAATTATGTGCTCCCGTGGGCTCGTTATCGAAATATGAGGTCATAAAGTCTGCCGAAGTCGCCAAATTTAGCGAGTACCGTTCAGAAATGGAATATGCGACGCGAATTCAACATCTGCATCTGACAAGACATCTCATTGCCATTTTTGGTCTTTACCAAAGTGCTGAAAAATGTTAAAAGTAAAAACATAGAATCCAGTTTTTAGAAAGAAAGATACGACAGCTTTAAAACAAGATTAAATTTAAGTTTTATCTTATTATTGGTAGGGATTCCAATACCAGATCAAAAATGCAATATCGGTATTCGGTATTTTTTTAACGTGATACTCCCGGAATACCGGTATCAATGCCGGTACTAGAAATTTCCCAAAAGATATGCAAAAACAAAATGTTTCGTTGCCATATTTGATTATTTTGTGCAAAAAGTGCCTTATTTACTTACTGTGGACAAATATAAAATGAAGGAACAAACACTATAATAAAAAAACCAATAATAGCTAGAAACATAATTGTAACTAAGCCTGGAACTCATTTTAGTGAAAAAATTTCCTGAAACTAAAAATATTCTTTCTGAATTCACGTAGGCGGGTGATGCTGTTATTAATTTGAAGTTTAAGATGTATTTTTCGTTTTCGTTAACCCCTCCCCCACCACGAAATTCTTTACATTAATGGAAATATCTGAAAATATGTTCCAACTGATTATGTCTCACCTCTTTGCAAATGTTCAAGACATTACAAATATTATCTTGCGTGGTAAAAAGTTGAATAACGAGACAGAACAGCTCGTTAATACTAGTGACAACAAGTTACTTTTTGTTGTACTAACAAGAAAAAGCCTTTTTCCAAATTCAGTATAGTTGTGACGAATATTTTTTATGAAATATCATAAAGAATTCTGCAATGGGTGGTTGGAATAAATTGCTCTTTGCACAAACACATTCGTAATCACGAAAGTACGATTTATCCCACCATTTGGTTATGAAAATATCATTTTGTAATGTTTCCGCTCCTTTTGCATTCATTGATATTCTATGAATTCGTACTTTTGGAGCCGGATTTTTTTTTTCAATAGATTTATTGTCGCATCGATAAAGAAATTTATATTTAAAATAACAGTACATAGATAATTAGTTAAAAAAGACATCTATATAATTAGTTAGTATTACAAACTATTTATTACTTTTTGTTAATACCGAAAATACCGGTATTCTATATCAGAAGATACCGGTATTACGAAACTGTAAAATAACTTCAAATACCGGTATTCGGTATACCGGTATTGCAATCACTAATTATTGGTGAAGAAAGCAGGCCTACAACTTAAGGGGGCCAAGAGGTGGCAGTTGACCCTCCTGATATTAAAAGAAAAAGTATGTACATGTGCTTAGTAAAATTCCTCTAATTTTCTCAATAATTTACAAATTTAAAAAAAAACAATTGCGGATTTAGAAAGAAGAACACTGGGGCTCTCTGAATTTCTCAAAAACTCAAAATCGATTTTTTTCGAAAATTAGGGTATTCGTCTACAATGAACAAAAATTTGTCATACAAAAGTATTGTTATGTTCCTCTTAATATCAACAAGAAAAGAAGCATGAACGTAGCACCACAACTTGTTCTTTTCTTCTTTCAAGTATGAAATGGGTCCACCCTGTTCTTATATAGTATTTCACTGAAAATATGCTGCATATATATATATATATATATATATATATATATATATATATATATATATATATATATATATATATATATATATATATATATATATATATATATATATATATATATATATAAGGGTGGTCCTTATTTTTGAATTTGCAGATATTTTACGTGACGCCCTCTTAATTTGTTCCATTATACAAATAAATGATCCCTGCAAAATTTTAAGTCAATCCATGAATATTAACACGTGCCCCTAGGGCCCCCTTTTCTGAGATTTGAAGGAAAAATTGCGGATTTTCTCATTTTTATGTAAAAATAATTCTAACGTTTTATATTTAAAGTAATTTTGAACCTCAATAGGTGCTGCTACTTCCAGACAGACCATTCTCTCACCTTTATTCTGTAAAATTTAACATGTTACAGAGGGTACATGTACACCAATGGCCTTGGGTCAAGCGTACCGCTCTTCTGCGCTTGTTCGAACCAAGCAGCAGGGGAACGTTTCTTCCCACCAAGATAGACACAAGGGATTCTATAGGCCATTAATGAATGGTCTAGGCCATTAATGAATGATCTTTGACAGCAACAAATTGCCTCCTCCAGGCTTTGGTGGTGTTGATTTACAAAATTCCCTGTGTATGTAATAGATGTGGCAAATAGAGTTGCAAGGTTTCAATGCTATAAATATAAGTAATTGGAATTATATTTTAATTCGCTGTTCTTTAGTTATAAGCATACCTAAATGCTTATACAATTATTAATTTTTAAAACATCCAGATCAGAACAATGTAGAAATCTATACTTTATGTTAATTTTCTTCTGCTTCAGTACATAGTTCTTTATTATCATCAAATTCTTGCGATTCACAAGATTTAGAAACCAAAATGGATATCTATCCTAAACTGTTGAACTTTTGTTTTCTACAGATGGTCTACCTCAATGCAAAAAAGCTTGACACCTATTGATATCTGCTCGCCTTTCATTCCTGTTAGACAAATGTCATATTAGGGATAAAGATGTTGTTCATTTATTTACAGCCTATATAGATGCAGTAATTTTGAGTCCAAATGACCTAGTGATCAATGGTACATTCCTTAAGAGAGCAAGAGAAAATCTTCGAGAGGTAAAATTAAATTTCATTAATTTAAATTTAGATTTTGTAGTTATTCACTGGTATACAAAGCTACATCCAGATGTAACTGGAAAAAGAAAGCCGACAGTATTACCGTGATAGCTTCAGGTCCTAATATTGAACAGCTACACGGAATTCCTCAGATATTTCTTCAGTTGCTAATGATATCTTATATGATAGCTCTTTATTACTAACTGTTCTACCTGTAGTGTTTGATAAAACGACTTGCAATACCAATGAATTGTGCATGCGATTTTTTAGAGCAAAAACTGAACGGTGATATATTATATTAGGATTGCCATCATCATGCACTTGAAATCGTACTGCAGAGTGTGTCCTTAAAGAAGTTATTGCCTTTCTTAGTTCTAGATCAGATATTCAATTATTTAAGCGCTTCAAAATTTTGTGGAAAGATCTCCATCATTCAGAACTTATAACATTTCAATCAAGTACACATACCACTTAAATTGTAAAAGACGAAGTTGATGACATATTATTTATTGTTCGTAAAAAGCGGAACTGAGAAAGATTACAGAGAATTCTTATAACTTGTAATAATATTTCCTGGTGAATTTCCTCCTACAGGGATATGTTTTCGGCAACTTGGAACTTATCCCTGAGCCACATAGGTGGCAAGAGGAATTTTTGTTTGAAAATTTTTATATTGAGGAAACAATTTAAATTAACCATACATGAAAAGAAAGCCCTTCAATGCTGTTTTACAAAGCTGTTTTACAATTAAATGCTGCATGAAGATATGTTTTTCGCAGCAACCCAATCCAGGCTCCTTTGAATAATATAATATGTCTGAAAAACTAACAGCGTACAAAATGACGACAAACATGCAGCAGAAGCAGTGATTGGAAAATTTATAAATCACTTATGGTATTTAGGGGATGAACTAGTAGCTTTGTCCGTATTGGATGAAGGAATTAACTTTGAAGATAGGAAAACACTAGTCCAAAAAATGCTTGTGATAAGGTGTTGTAAAATGGTTCAGTGGGCAAACTTGGCACATTGAATTCAAAAATCGACAAACGCTTATTGAAGGTTAGAAAACAATTTTAATTAAGAACTGTTAGTTGAAACATATATACAGTGCACTTAAAACCCATATATCGAAGATTGGGTACATAAGTCCCATCAAAAGGGGTGACTATCGTCGCATCAAAATATCGAAATTCTACTTTCATCGACGGTAATTCAGTGGCGATTGAACGCTTGATTCGAGTTCATGCTAGGAAGCGTTGAATGGTTGTTGCCATTCCAAATCAAATAATTTTCCACAAAGGAAGACGTGTCTGATGACTGTTTAACAAATTTCAGATAACTGTAAATCATCGATTGATGGATGATTTGGAATACTTTCTTGGTAAAGAATCAGTTACACGAGTCAATAAAACTGTTTGATAAGTTACAAATATTAAAAGATTTTTTTCTAATTGATCCTGATTCACAGCAAAATGAAGGAAACTCTTTAAAAGGAAGAAAGATCATTAAAATACTGAAAATTGCGAATGATACAACTGAAAGAGGAGTACAATATTAATCGAAGAATTTCGCAACTAATTTACCGAATATGAGTCACAAAAACAATTTATTTTACAGACCGTCCAATACTATCGGAAAAAAATACACATTATCGAGATACATTGAGAAAAGCGGCGTACGATTAAGGAAAGTTTCTAAAGCGTTATTTCATTCTTATTCAACGTAAAATCTTTAGATGATAGAAAGTAATTATAAAGAGTAATTTTAGTTCTACCTCACTGTAAAAATATTTTGCAAACCTAGGAGAAACGATGTACTGAGTCTGAAGTAAAATTTCGAAGATTTGTGAGAAAATTATCAAAAGTGTTAAGTTCAACGGCCTAGGGGCACGTGTTATTATTGACCGATCGAGTTCAAATCTTGCACACGTTACTTTTTATTATAGTGTGACAAAACTAGGGGGCGTCACTTATTGAATTCCGAAAAAAAATTTTTCCCATATAAATAAGGACCACCCTAATATATATATATATATATATATATATATATATATATATATATATATATATATATATATATATATATATATATATATATATATATTAAACTTTTAGATGGTGTAAATACAAGAAAAACAAACATTTAGTTTTAACAAGCATGGTAGCATACATGCTTAAAAGGAGCTTTTAGTTTTAAAAAATGTAAGAACGTCCGAAAAAAGTTCTAAAATCAATGTTTTTACGCATCTATATCTGAGGACATTTACATTTCTACGTTTGATTGCATTAGTCCGCAAACAAGATATTTAAGACATTATTACTTTCTGAAAATTTACATATATATTGCTCTATTCCGAGTGTTTTATTTCTCTTTTTTTTTTCTTCTTGAAATTTCTTCCACATCTTTCCTTTCTGCGCCAACTTTTTTTGTACGTATTTAAGAATTTGTATTTCTAAAATGTATTATAAGTGAACTGCCTTTAAATGGAGATGCACGCAATGATAGATGCACGCATAAAAAATGGAGTTTAATTAAGTGAGTAAGCGTAAACATTAGCATAGTCACTGAAATTGAACGAACCGTAGATTGTAAATATTACAAGAAACAAAAACTATATAAAATAAAGAAAGAAAAGGAACTCTTAAAGCTCTACAGGGTGTTTACATAGTGTTGCTCTAACAAAGAAAATTTATTATTTACTCTCAGAAAACTATTTTAGCTGTTTTTTTTTTTTTTTTTTTTGAGCAATCACGATTGCTTATTGTTTTCATTTGACGGTCCTTGGCGTTGCGGTTCCTTTTTCAGCTTGGACCAGCAGCACCTCCGCTCACCGGCCTCCGGTCCTGAGCACTGTCCCCTCTTTATCCGCTTCTCCTGGTCGGTGGCGTCCATGTCCTACACAAACACACACATGCATCGTTACACGCATACACACTCCCCCACACACGCCGTTACACATACACACACACGCCTAAGTGCATACACACAGGTTTACGCACACACACAGGCCTATACGTGCACGCACGTGGGCCTGCACACACAACTATATGCACTTAACCGCCCAGGAGGAGAGGCAGGCTTGGGGGGACAGGAGTCGTTTCTAGAAACAATAACTCCAATGAGTAGGGTCCTATCGTGATTGCGAAAAGCATAATTTAAATTCAAAATTTCAGATTTCAAATTAATTTTTTTTTTAAATTCTTATCTCATCAAGTTTTTTTCCTCCATACGTACAATATTTGCTAAAGGAATATAGGTGGCGTTAACATCGAAATTGTAAATGGCGTTTCTGAAAGAAAAACTCCCAGGGACTCCGCAGGAGAAGTTTTGAGGATTATTCCCCCAAAACCTATGTTTTAACACATATCGCGAATTTTATTACGACAGTAAGGCTGTTATGATCAAATCTTCACCCTGCAGAAGGTAAATCATAGCTGTGTGAGTGCCTGGCGCGAAGTTGAAAATCGTCTAATTTTCTCAGAACTATGAAATTTGGCAGAAGTTTTTGAACTTTGAAATAAACTTTCGCGATAAAGAAAAACATTAAAAAATATTTACGTTTAAATCTGAAGTGTTTTAATGAATTATTTCTTATAAGTGGGTCATTTCACGGTAACTGAGACATTTATTTAGAGTCCGTAACGTGACTGTTTTTTTTTTTTTTTTTTGCCATAATTTTTTAATTTACAGTTTGACTTGCTTATTATTTTATTTTGAGCTTTTCCTACCAACTCACTAACCCAAATTAAAATAATTTGCAAATCAAACAGTAAATTAAAAAGTTATAGCAAGAAAAGGTCATGTTACGGACTCTACATAAATGTCAGAAATACCGTGAAATGACCCAAGTGCAAGACTTATAAAAAACCGCTAGTGTCATAAACACCCAGTAGTTTTGCGATTCTCGACTTTTAGATGAATTTTCAAGGTATTTAAGATATTTTCGCTTCTCTCTTTGAAAGTAACAAATACTTTTAAATGGTTCCTAGTCGTCAGCTGCACATCTTCTGTGAAACTTGTTTTATTTAATAATTTTCTGCATCTTTGTTTATTGTTTAGTATACGGACTTGCAAAAGCGCAAAAAAACCGAGTTCTAACTGTTGCAGATTCTAAAAGCAATAGAATGACATACACAACATTTAAAAGGTGTAATGCTCCATGCTCTATCAGAGCTTAGAAGTTTACGATAGCTACACTAATAAAATCCGACAGTATCAATATCTTTCTGTATATCTATCTAAGTCACCCTAAAAATTGCTTCTTATTGGCGGTTGGTTGTCGCATGAATTTAACATCAATGCTATTCTAATTTTGTTAGAAAATCTAACGATGTCATTCTAACGATGTCAGATTTTCAACACAAATAAAACGTACATATATGCATTCATTTATGCATACATGCATAGAAACATCATACAGACATACATAAATAAATGCATGCATACATACATACATACGTACGTACTTAGGCACATGCAGCTGCCACAATAATACTCGACACAGCGAGGGTGTTTTCAAAACTATTATTCACATATTATAATTCTATTAAAAGAGTTTCCCTAAAAATCTGCTGTTTAACACAAATGTATTCATTCATTCTAGAAATGCGTGAAAATGTACATACGATGGTAAAAATGTATAAAGATATGTGAAAATGTAAATACATTGATATAAAAGATACTAAAAAAAAGGAACCGCTTTTTGCTACTCCTCTTAAAAGTAATATTAAATTAAATATTTAATTTGACATTTTTTTTAGATATGTTCCTTTATTTTTCTTCTATCATTCAAACCCTTTAACTAGGGTGTTAAATTTAATATTTCGCAATGTTTCATCTATTTTTAATGACTGTAATTCCTTTTTAATTAAATGCTGAACCTTATACAAAAAATTGTGTCGTCGAAATTCTTCAAAGGCAATTTTTAATTATTCAATGTTTATAAGGAAAAGGAAATTAATTAACCCTGAAAAGTCGATATTTGTAAAGTATAATTGAAAAGACATGAGCCATGTCTCCTCTAAATTATATTCCTCTTTTAAAAAATTACATTCCAAAAGTTTTTTTTTTTTTTTTTTTCGATGGGGCTTCTGGAATCTTTCCAAATGGAAAACAGGATGAACCAAATAACGTTTAACGGTCGGTAAAGTAATTGTGAAATGCTCTTAATTCGGTGCACACATTTGAATTCTTTGATAACATCATAAAATTTGCTAAGATTCGCTTGATTTTCAAAATGCAACTCCGCTGAAAGGAGAAAGTCTCAATTTAATTAGTTCTCTGGTGAATGTGTTATTAACACAACATATTGTCAACAAACTAGTCTAGTACTGATTTTAAAATGAAAAGACCGTAATGCGGGAGATATAAGTAGAATAGATGACTAGTAGGAAGCATAGATAAATCCTTTTTCTGTTTTCGGTGATGAGTAGTGTGGCAAAAAAAAAGCTTTTTGTTGTCAAAAAAATACTAGACTAAAAAACTAGAAATTTGTAGGATATTTTTTTTATTTGTCGCAAATTCGTAGAAAGTTTGGCGAATTGCTATGTTTCGATATTTGTAACAAAATTTTGTATATAATTTTTATATTATCGGTGATGGATAGTGTGGACAGGGTAACTGATGTCACTATCTTCCCATAAAAACTAATTCCTTCGCTTGCAGCAAACGTATCCAGTATCTCTTTTTTTTTCATAATGATTAAATTTTTCGGCTCAAATGCGATTTTTCTACTTTTGGAATTGCATTTGTATGGACTAAAAAAACATTTCACCCTTGCAAATATTAGGCATAATGAAAAAATATGTACCTGTCATGAATTTATACGGTAAAATTTATGTGTCCCTAAGCTACTTCATCAAAATTGTGGGAAATATACGTTGTTTGATTGCTAAGTAAACTATAGTCACAAAGCGATTAACTACAGTACACTACGTATAGGTTTATTTCATTATACAGGATTATTAGAGTACAATTAATAAAATACACGGGGGAGTTCCGTTTATTATGCAAGTGCGTACTTTGCCTCCTGAACGGATAGCTCCATATCATTGTTGCTTTTGAAATGCAAATGATAATCATTATTCGTAAGAGCCGCCGTTGGATTGAATAGGTAATCATTATGCTCATTTAAATGCTTAGGTAATTATCAGGGATTATTCTTTCAGTGAATAATGGAATTCGGATTTAAGTCTAAATGAGTTAAATTTAGATGAAAATGCAAGCATTTTTGTGCAACATTTACGAAAAAACAGTTACGAAGTTGTATGGGGAAATAGTGTGAATGCATGCGCCTGTGAAAAGCTCTTACAGATTGTGTTCGCTCTGTGTAATCGTTTGTAAATCTAAGGTTTAAAACTTGCTTAAATTTTGCCCGTAACGAACATAAAGAGAGGATATTTGGTTAATGCATGAAAAAACGAAACGAAAGACTTGAACGAATATGGTTTTCACTTTTATTAGTCTAAAAAATGCTGACTGAAAATGAATTTTAGGATTTCAGAACAAAGAATTGACAATTATAGGTAACCCATATAATGCCATCAACCAAAATACAAAACACACATCGCGTTGCCGGCGACAGGAACAATATCTCCGCTAAGCACACAATGTGTGCTGGTCACTATGCCAGCACACATCTTTGCGGCATGAGGGAATATAATCGAATGACGCTTAAAATTCACGAAGTTACGTGGCTCTCCAAATGTCCGTTTCTCTTGAAAATAATATAGGTGACGCATAAAATAAAGATGCACAAATCCGACCACTTAGAAAAAAAAGACACGCTTCATTCTCTAGCAAATCAAAACAAATCTAAGTTTTCGGGCCCAGATGACGTCATCACTTGCCTTTTGCTTTAGCAAGAGACGGTCAGAAAATTTCGCTCCGAGTGAAAACCGATTTTTGCCGGAAATCGAAAGCAAATGCAAATGAAAAAAAGTATTCTAATGTGGGTTATACCACAATGATCATCCATGTAAGTTTGCCATATGTCTAAAATAACCGCTTTTGCAAGGAACAAAATGAGTCTTATATCATATTTATCAACCTTTATAATGAAGCCGCCTGTCTAAGTTGACCACTAAAGCATTGCACCGCAAGTAGTCAACTTACACTGGTTCTACTCGACTTTGATTTGACATCTTAAAGTTAATGCCCCCTAATGAATTTAGCGGGAGCAAAACTGCAATGAGTTTGGATTATATATTCATGGAAATTTGGATCAGAGTTCTGTTGAAGAAAATAAGTCATTAAGACGACAGTTTTCAAGGCATGAATATTCTAACACACGATCTTCGCATTATTAGCACGACGTGCCAATCAACGGAGTCAATGAGTCTGCATTTCGAGATGTCATGCATTGAAGCAATCTATGCTAAAAAAAAAAAGCAGAATAAATTGGGTTTTTCGGAAAACCAATACCAAAATTTGAATTGTCTCTGTTTTCCACCGAAAGCAGTGATTTTTTTCTAATTTTTAATGATTATTTATTTGCGAAATTTGATAAAGTATTGATTAAGCTACGGCATTGGCAAAAAAAAAAAAAAAAAACTTTTAGAGGGAATATGTATGATAATTTATTGATTCAATGTTTAGTTTTGAATACGTCCCCATAATTCAAGTTAATATCAAGTGTGTGCCTAGAAGCGCCAGGTTCTTTCTTTCCGAAATAATTAATTTACATTTTAAAATTAAATATTTTATTTTTGTTTCAGTAATAGTTTTCAACTGATTTTAGACGAAATGCAATAAATTATTTCTCTAGTTTCTAAGCGTATTTTCTTTATACCAATGAAATTCCTTAACAAATGAGAACTGTCTCTACTTTTTTGTAATTTTTCTCCATGACATAAGCTTAATCACAGGTTTTTCGAGTTGACATTCATTTCTTAGAAATCTATGAAAGTTTCTGTATGGAACGTGACTCCAATGCAAATTCCTTAATGCACACATAGAATGACTTGGAACAACGTGATTAGAATATTATCTCATATTACGGTATTCTCTTGGAGGGATTTTTAAGGCAAGAAAAACAAATTATTCTTTGTTGTTCAAAAGTAACATTTGTGCCTCTGACGTTCATAGGGATGTACATTATTCATTTTTATTTGCATTACGTGAAGAATACTTCATCCTAGAAAGAGAACATAGGAAAAAACAGTATATAGAATAAATGACCAGTTGTGGCATGGTTAAGAATTTTTTTTTTTTTAACTTCCTTTTACAAAAAAGGAAGTATTGTATTCGTGAAATAAATTTCACTTCAAAATCGACCTTAATTTCCATTTTTGCTCACCCCCCGAATGAATGTTGAGTATTTTTTCGACCCGACCACACGTGTATATGTACCTAAAAACGTATAGACGCCCGAAATATCCATTTTGACGATTCACGAGTTAATTACAACGAGTTTGCTCGTGACGTCTGTATGTACGTATGTATGCATGTGCGGATGTGCGTATGTATGCCGCATAACTCAAGAACGGTATGTTTTAGAAAGTTGAAATTTGGTACGTAGACTCCTAGTGGAGTTTAGTTCTGCACCTCCCCTTTTTGGTTGCATTCGAAAGTTTCAAAGGGGGATTTTTACACCTTTTCGGGGGGAAATCATTGCTAATTTCGGTACAATACTGAAGTGGTGTAATAATTTGGCGGACACTTGGCGATATATCGCCAGGCTTTTGGTCGCCAAGTTATGTCGCCAACTTGGCGACAAATTTGGCGATTTTTTTTTTAAACTCTGGTTTCAATTTGGCCATTGTTGGTGATATTTAGAGAGTTCACTATTGAATCACACTAAAATTGCCAGTAATTGGGGAAACAACATTAAATTGGTGTAGAAAAAAGTCATGTGATGCACATAATCAGCTCGTTTAAATATGAATTGTGGTTGAAATGTGATGATGCAGTTCTAATACATGGAAAAACCAATTTTCACTGTGCTTGAACTCGGAAGTTGCACTTTTATAGTATAATTTTCAACTATAACCTGAGGCAGAGAAAGTAAAGCGCTTAAAGCTTCGAGTAAAAACGGGTTTAAAGTTTCAGGCTTTAGGTAAGTTTTCATTGAAGTTTTTTCTTTCTAAATCTGGCTGTACAAAAGCACCCACCAGAGCTTCTAGTACCATCTCTTGCCTCAAAACAGAGAGAAGATTCGCCTCTGTACTGATTGCCCCGAAGTTTTTGGTTTTGGCACTTAAATCCCTTTGCTTCTCACTGCTTTAATTTATAAATTTTGAAACGAATTGGAACTCACTGGTTTGAACAATTATGGTCACACTCTCTTAGTTATGGGTTAGTTACTAAAACCTAGTAATGTTTAAGGTGGATTTCAGGAAAAAGAGACATGACACTTGAACTTCAAAAATTAATATTCTGCCACTTGCCATATACTTCTTGCCATACTCTTCAGAAATAAATGAATTTCTTCAATTATTTGAACTTGTTTATTCCCAAATAGTTTAATGACTGAAGAAAATCTTAGGTTAACTTTTATCTTTTGAATGTCTAGTTAAACTTTTTGGTAAGCAATTTCAAATTTCTTTTATTTCAACCATGAAATAGGTCCATTACTAAGATGACAATTTGGTGTCTTCCGTTACCGAAATAGTACATCTCAATTAGTTCACCAAGAACCTATGGGTTATAGAAACTAATGTTTTTTATGCAAAGCATAATTTGGTCTCTTGTCAAGGAGGCATAGTTAAAATTTTAATATATATATACAATTCATATGGTTTTTAATGGTAACGGAAGGACAAAAAAATACGGTAACTGAAGGACATTTATCTATAAGCTGACACAGGGTAATATTTAAGAATGGTAGTAGAAAACAAATTATTGTTTAAAACTAGTAGTCAAATTTAAAACATATATAAGTAATATGTGAACAAAAACTATGAGTGCTTTTATTAAAAAAATAACTTTTATTTAAATTTAAAAAAAAATGTTTTCTGATTTTATTTCTTCTATTGTATGTGATAAAAAGCATTAAACCTACACTTAAAAATTTCTAAGCATGTGAAAATCATTTTGGTATGAGATGTTTGCCATATGACAAGCCAGTTCAAGCAGAAAAATTTGCCTACAAACTTAAAATTTATATTGGAACAATACAGTATTGAAACTGCTTTCAGATTTGTTGCCACAAGTCACAGGAAAGGACGGTTGAGAGCACTCTTTTAACTATTAAAGATACTACGAAGATATCAGTAAATTCAAAGATCAACCTTCACAAAGATGGAGTAACATCCATTCTCATCCTGACAAACAAAATATGCGCTATTTGAACCCTGTAACAAGTTATGTTATTGAATATAGTAAGTACTTTAACAAATAAGCTCGATGGTTTGCATACGCGAGAACATGTCACGTATATAACACGGTGTATCAAATCTAAGTCGCAATCACACACATCTTTTATCCTTGAGACTTATTAAGTGTCATTTATTGCAAATGCCAACTTAATGAAGGCTTTTGAATTCAGTTAACACCTTTGTGGGAATCATTGGAATTTGTGGCCGCAAAACATTTTTAGCTCGGAATTTACCATTCAAAATGGTGGCTTTGATAACGGTTTCATCATTTTTTAAGTGACCAATCGCATGCCATTGCACAGCCGAGGTAGGTTCCAATTTCGAGGCAAAATAACCGGAGATCCAACTTAAACGTAATCGTAAAAGGTGATGGGACATACTTGAAAAATTCAGTGAGTACAAAAACTAGGTTGTATAATTTACTGCTTCGTTAGCATCGCATACTGTATCGATATTTTGTATAGCACCAAGTCTCCAGGCAGTGACTGCTGTATCTTGAAGATTAAATCTTCGACGTATACATTTTTTGTTCCCAAACTGGCTCTTTTGACAGCCACGCATGATTTATGTATTGTGTGCATTCATTGGGAAATATGAGGTCAATAAGAGCATTTTAAGAATCAACGATAGTGCAGAAAGTAGTGGGCAATATTATTCATTCAGTTTTTTCATCGACAGCAACTTTTAGATCTTGTAGCATTTGGACACGCATGCTTATTTTTAGCAGGACTTTTCAACATTATTATAAATAGTTGCAATAATTTCAAGCAAGTGTTGATCTGATCAAGGTACGTTGAACCTTCCTACCCGCACTCTCCTATTTTTTAACCACGAAATCCCCAAAGATTGAAATTGAAAGCATTGTAAAAGCCTTGCTTAAATTAATTACAAACATTTGTTTTGTTAGCAAATAGAAGGTGGCAGCAAATAAACATTTTAAATCACTGACAGTTTTTATTGTTTTACCAGAGTTCATTTTCACATTTGATAGCCAAAAAATTATAGAGACACCCTAACTACCTAGCGTTATGAAATATTCTTTACGCCTTATTCTCATAAAAATCGATCGAGCCGTTGCGGGAGGAGTTTAAACACAAGCACCGTGACATGAAATTTTTATGTATTAGATTTTAAAAAAATTTGTTACCATCTTCGGTTTGTCGATAAATGAAATGTTTGTAATTAATTCGAGCAAGGCTTTTACAATGATTTTCAACAATAGTTTTTACAATGATTTTCAACAATGGTGTTTTCAATGATTTTCAACAATGGTGTTTTCAATGATTTGCAACAATGGTTTTTACAATGATTTTCAACAATGGTTTTTACAATGGCTTTCAACAATGGTTTTTTTAATGATTTTCGAAAAAACGTTTTGGATAGGGACACCCTGATTACCTAGCGATATGAAATATACTTTATGTCCTATTCTCATACCTAACAAATACACATCAAAAATGTCATAAAAATCGGTCATTTTGAGTTTTTTAAACAATGATGCTACACACTTCAGAATTCGTGTAACGTTACACCCATTAATACTGTGAATCTTACACATTTTTTTTTCAGCGCTTATATAAAAGAAAGTTTAAATAATTCAAAACGTAGGGGAGTTTGGCCCAAAGTGGGTAGGCCTTTGTATCCCCCCTCCCCCATGGTGTGGTAACGGGATGAATACGTATGTCGTGTTTACCAGAAGACCTCCGAGTTATTATCAGTCCCAGCGAAGCAGTAGTGAAGCGGCATGGCGCAACCCACGTATTTCAACAATGAAACTCGTGCCACGGCATGATAATTCGAAAATATGTTTTGGTAATGTGTAACATGCAGGGAAAGGCTTTATTGTGACAAGGCTGAACTCGATCCGATAACTTAACTGTTTTACTTGTAAGACTGTCATTTCAGGCGAATTGAGAAATGAAAAAATGGTCAGCAATTAACGCTACCTACTGAAGCTAGCAAATGCATAAATATCTGACTTTTGAACACTTTGGAATAGAGTAATTTTAAATGTCTAGCTAAAAATAATTTACAAACATTTCGTAGAAAATATTTAAACAGCGCTGTAGTTCTTACTTTTAAACTGAAACACAAAAAAAACTTGCTATTATTCATGAAAAATCCGATTTTACCATTGGTAATGGAATTAAACAAGATTATAGTGATTTCCAGAAAATGAACATGCGAAATGAGAATTTTAATCAGCAAAAACCATCAGTTAATCATAATATTATTAATAATGCAATTTGAACAATACTTTGTTAGTTACTTAATTAAACAGTATCACGCTCCTTATTTGCATTTTCATTTCAATGTTTATTTCAATAGCGTGCGAAGAACTTAATCTAAAAATGCAATAAAGATAGACTACTTTATTGAATTAGAATAATTGTTGAATATTGTTGCCGAGTAAAATTCTTAATTTATTCAACACGCATATCATAAAATTACTTTTATCGGAAAAGTAACCAAATGTATTAGTACTTACATAGCATAATAATTACTTTGCGCTAAAATATAATTCAAAATTTTTATCTAAAAATTTTACTTTTCGGGGAATACGCAAAATTTACAGAAATACAGTTGGTAAGGGACGTATACATTTTAAGTTAACCTTTAAAGTAACCATTGAAAAGTGCAACATTTGTCTAAAATAATAATGGAAAATAAGATCGTTGCACTTAATCAACAGGATGCGAATTTTAAGGTATCTAAAGTAGACTTTTGAGATATAATGTTTAATGCGATCTTAATAATTCCATCATAATCTGTGGAGTCAGTTTTCATTTTAAAATTACGTTGTATCAAATGGAAAGAAAGTTTTATTGCCATTTGCAGTCAATTTTGAATATTTATATTACTGTTTATAGCAGCATTATTCCCTGTTAACAGAAGTTAAAAAGAATATTTATCAATACGTATAAGCTTTAAATATACAATTCTATACCCCCTCGACACTTGCCCTCGTCTGAAGAACAATTCAGACAACATGTCTTTAATTGAAAGACAGAGTATTATAACATTCGCCGCTATATTTCAACCTAACAGACCAACAGTCTGTGTGACAGGAGTACAAGACATCTATTGCGACAATAAAAATTTCATTAAAAAATTTAGAATTAAATTCAAAAAGCACAGCTGAAGTCTCAGATATTAAACGTTAGAATAAGGGTTGAAATGAAAATTTTGCTACAAATACTAAAGCTTTATTTTTTTTTTTTTTATAAAAATGAATTTCTGCTTCTATTAAAATTCAAAGAAATCGTCATGTACGTTGTAACATAAGTCTCATCGTGTTACCAGTAGGCTGCAGCAATTGTTGTAGAAAGCTCGTGATTGATTCTTGAGGAAGTCCTGCACTGTTACCGTCACTTCATCACCCGAATGAAAGTGTGACTCCAGTAGTACTTTCACATAGCATCTTAAGATAAGGGGATCGCAGGATCACAAATCTGGACAGTACAGAGGATTTTCAACAGAATATGCTTAATTTGGTGTCCACGATGTTAACTTGGCTCTGGTATTGGCAGATTCGAAATCATTCATCACTATTCCCTAACATTTGGACATTAAGTGCTCACAGCTGTTCGACTTGAATAGTGCTGGCCATTGACTGTCAAAAATCACCCATACCGTCTCTTTTGGCGATATTAAGATGTTTTCTGGAATAAGCAATCTAACCGAATATAAACGTTCATTTAAAAATCTTGACCGACACAAATGAGTAAAAGTTCTAAACTATAGTTTGCAGTGATGACGAAAAAAAATTGATAAGAATAATAATAATGGCAAGTAAGATGGCAAACATTTGAAATGCTAAAGATGGTTCAAAAGTATTTCAACCTACACTTCTTGAATTACAAGTTGGAAATTCTTTAACTTTCTTACGTTAAATTGAAAACCAAAAAAAATTTATAGCCTTGCGAATTCGTTGATTTTAATGTTTATTACAATGCAAAACATTCATTATTAATATTTCTAGTTGGGTCCACACAGTGCAGTCATTAAGGGTAACTTTCATTCGCCATTCATCTATTCGCAACTCCAGAGCTCAAATACGCTACCTTGCAGTGACTAACAAAACTAAAGAAAAAAGGTAAAAATTCCATTCCACGTGCTTTCTTTGGGGTAAATTACAAGGCTTCAGACGGTTTGTGGTGTAATGTAATTTCAGAAGAATAGAAAACAAAACTTCCCACAAACACAATGAAAAATTACTGCCATTCTATAAGCGTCAAAGCAAGTTACAAGTTACGGCGTGCGTTTGTTTTACCTTTTTCATCCGCCATTAGACAGTAGCTGCAGCGCCCCCTATTGTTTATTGGATTTGCGAATATTCAACTGCTCGATTTATGTTTGATAACTTTATGCAGTGAATAAAATTGAAGCCAAATTCCGAAAGCTATCCAAAATTTGAAATAATATTTATAAAACCTGTTTAAAATGACTATTTATCCTGGTTCAAAGATATCCAGTCAGTTGAACCATTTGAGAAATGCGACGTAAAAGAAATTGTTTACTAATAGAGGTAGCATAACTTTGAAACAGGATATAAATTTCTAAATATTTAAAAACTCCAAAGTTTAATTTTTAATGTCATAGCATCACAGGTTCTTATAAATTAATGTATTGCAAAAAATATTACAATACAAAGCGAAATGCTACACAAATTCCAATCAGCAATCAAAAGTAGCGTACAAACATTAAGTTTAGACTCATTTGATTGCATAATTAGCTGTGTGCAAAGTTACCAACTCATTTTATGAAGCAAGTGCTCAAGAACTGATTTTATTTGCAAGCAGATCTAAGCACTGAGCCTTCTACAATTACTTTTGAAGTCGACTTTACTAAACAACAAGAAGTTGTGCGAAGTTGACCCACATGTTTGTTAAAACTTTCGTGACTGCATACAGAATGAAAAAAAAACATTAAATGAGAAAACAAAAACAGCGAACCAGCTGGTGATTTCAGATTATTTCTCTTTTTTCTTAAATAGTCATAAATGTAGAGTCAGTCTGTTAGATTATGTAAGTTAAAACATTCGATGAAATGAAACACAAAGGAATTAACTTTTAAGTGCATAATTTAACGGACAGTCAATGTTTAATTACTTTAGTCTATTTGCAATAGTCAAAAAACCGGAGTGTATTCAGTAAAAAAAGATGTATCCCTTTGTTAACAAAAGCTGTAGCTCTCGAATGAACAAAGACTTCCCCTTTATGCCCTCCCCACAGAAGCTCGTTTTTGCTAGGCAAACATTTTTTCCCTCTTTTTTATAAGCATTAAATTATTATGCTAAACAGCAAATGGAAAAGGCCTAATTTATTAAAAAATACGTATAAAGATAATTCGTTTACGTTTATACACGTTTGCAAAAGAATATAATACATTTAAAAGCAAACAAACTAATATTTCCTGCCTCCCCTCCTCTCACCTTTTTTTTTTTTTTTTTTTTTTTTTGTCATTTGTTGAAGAAATGCATAAAGTAAAATTTGCCATTAAATAAATTGAATCGTTTCATTTGCAATAAATGCGATTTTTACGTAGCATTGAGATTAAATCGCGCCTTTATTAGTGTAAATCTTATATGTTTTAATACAGTATAGTGTTCTTTTTTTCTCTTTTGCTTATTTGTTGAAAACTTTATTTGCAATTAAAATAAACTTTTATTTAAAGCATATAATAATGCAATATCGTAAATTTATCTATTTGCACTCTCAGCTTCAATGAGATTATATCTGCCTCCTAGCACGGTTATTTATTGATCCAGACTGATGAGTTCTAACAAGAACCGAGACTGCAGATTCTGGATTTGATAACCGGGCTGTCTGGTATATTGCGTGTAGTTCTGCCTTAGCCCTGGCTTAAGGGTGGTAACTTACTGCTAAATACCTAAGCTCCGTCTTCAACTTACGAGTTGAATCGCACCATGCTGCGGACACTCGCTGGTTAGATAATTTTTCTTTATCTACCAGTTTTCTGGCACTTTACTGAATCGAACTGTATTTGAACTTACTTCATGAAATTAATTTAGCTTCTGAAAAAGTAGGGAAAATGATAGAATTATTATTTTTAGTTCAAAATTCTTCCTTTTATATGATTAATTTAACTATTCATGGGAAACGTCAATCGAGCGAGAAATATTGCAGTGTTTTACATTATAACTGTAACAGTGGCATCACTGGGCAAGTGGGGAGCGGAGGGGGGGACGGTTCGCCTCGGTGTCATCCGTCTAGGGGGTGACACCCAAAGTGAAATTGCAAGGTCTTGAAAAAATTAAAGTTAAAATGCATAATAAGACTAGAAATTTGAACATTTTGCCTAGGGGGAGGGTTACCGCCCCAATTACAGCCCCGGGTACCACCTAAGCTAGATACGACACTGCTGCAAGCACTTTGTTTGAAATTCTCATATCCAACTCAATACCACCATAAGTGCACATTTCTAGTTTCTGTTTGTATGAAGGCATTGCAGTTTTAACATTTTGGACTTCGAAATGAAATAGTACAATTAATCTTAATCAAGTTTGCAATCTACATATATATATTCAAGTTCAATTATATTTCATTTCAAACTACAACGTAATATCACTTCAATACCGGCATTACATCAACGAACAAAAATTTGCATACTTTTATCAGTTATGAAATGCATTATGTTGATATTTTTTTTTTTTTTTTTGCAGTCAATCAAAACATAATAACAAGCCAAATAAGTTGTGCATTAAACACGCCGTGTAGCCATAAAACAACAAAATTAAGACAAACAAATGTTGCAAGAAGTTGCAGACACGTGTTTCAGAGTTTCAAAGAACCCATTTTTTAATGCATAAAACGGTGAGCTTGGGGATGTAAAGTCATCCGGCAAAAGCCATACCTTTGTCCAACAACGTAATCAAAGCACAAATATTACAAGAAGTAGCAGACTTTTGTCGGAGGATTTTACATCCAAATGTATACTCTTTTCCGCATTGACAAAGGGGTTCAATGAAACCCTGAAACAGGTGTCTGCATCTTCTTTCAATATGTGTACTTAGATAAAGTTGCTATTTAATGGTTACTTTGCTCTACAAAGGTAATCATTTCTTACATGTCGTGCATTTGGATTTCTTAATATTAAAAACTAACCATGATGCTTAGGTGATAGCATCTTTTCACATAAACAGAGAGCACCTGCGACTGATTGAAATCAATTAGAAATGAACTCTGTAATAAAACAGAATTTATCCGCTTCAAAACACATATTTTTATTCCACATTCCTGCGAAAATCCAACCTAACACGGCACATCTTTACACGTACCTCTGAGCAAAGACTAAAAATAGAAAACAACTATCATTGGCTGCAGCTGTTATCCTTTCACAAAGGACATAAGGATAGATATGAAGGGTTGGAAGGATTTTCTATCATAGCTCTATCGAAGAGAAAGATCCCTTTCAGCTGATTCGGTAATATGCTTTGAAAGCTTAAACATAAATCCTGTCGCGGAGGGTGTTATAGTGATTTTGAAAATCTCATGATTATAAGAACTCAAAGGTTACCAATAGATTATCTTATGTGTTTCACAGAGAAATAAGGAACTTTTAAACAAAATAAATTTAAAAAATATGGTCTTTCATATTTTCACACTGAGAGAACTCTTCAAATTGATTCGGGATAACAGTTCATAAAATATGCAAAAGTTTTATATCCTTTTAAACAGGAATTATTAAGAATCTTACTTTTTATAAATATAAATTTAGAAAGTATGAAATATTGAAATGTTCTACAAGTTAAAAAGCGCGAAATGCAACTAGAACATTAAATGTTTTTTTAAATACACTCAAACCTGTTTTTGTATTGTGGATAGGGACACCATAAAAAAGTCGCAAAAAAAAAATTCGTCGAAACTTCACGAGTAGTTATAAAAAAAAGTTTCCGCAACACTGTTTTTTAAAAAAATTATGAGTTGGATAGGGACCGCATTAAAAAAGTCTCACGTAGAAAATAACCCACAACTTACGAAATACCTAGGATTGCTTCGTTACACGAAATCAAACTAAACCAAATGATGATAATTTTGCCGAATCGTTCGATAAAATTTCTCGAATAAAGAAATGTTTGGGAGCTCACAATGACCTCCCATCGCGGTATCCCCGTCGTCACTTGAAGATACTACCTCTCACTCGTTTCATAAATGAATTTGTCAATTGAGTCCCAATGTGATTGAAATTTTCATTCATCGCACAAAAACGAAATTCGTACAAAAAAATGCCGCACAAAAACAAGTTTGAGCGTGTATGTTTTTGTTTACACAAATGTCTCCCTATTAGGTGTGCACGAAAGTAAGTGTAAACAACAATGAAAATTTTTTGGAAAACTTTGAACATTGGAAAATAGTAAAAAATAGATAATGGGTAGTAAACTGCTTCGTCGATGGAGAGCAGGAGCAGTTGTTATATCCCTATAGTTCAGCGGTTCCCAACCTTTTTAGTTGTGCGGCCCACCAATTTCGTAGAAAACACCACTGAGGCCCACTAAGTACTATATATTATTCGGCAGCCATAATTTACCTTCTGAGGGGGGGGGCATCTGCTCATAACTGTCCTGAAGTGTAAATAATATACCGTATTAGGATTAAAAGTGAGTTAAAAAGAAGGAGTTCTGAAGAGTCCTTTTCCCCTCATGTTGCACCACTGATGTAAATATACTGTAAAGAACAATTTTTCAAAATATTTTTTAAGCAAGAAAATAACTTTTTAACATTCACTTAGTTGGCATAGCTGTAAGAAAACTCGAAAACAAGTCATCTAAGTTAAAGCTCCATCGAAGACGCTGCTTTTTCTCCACCAGAGAGTTGATATCTGGTTTGAACATGGATAGTTTTAGTCTCAAATAACTCGTAACATTCAATGCATTTCTATATGATTTTTTTTATTTAAACTGCAATCAAAAGTCTCAATCAAATAGGTATGTTGTCGAAAAGCCCCTCAAGTGTCTCAATACACTGGTTAGTCATGCCATAGTTCAACAAAGGAAGAGCATTTCTAACTTGAAGTTTGAAGCTAATACTAGTTTCTTTGGGCAATTTTCTTTGAAGGAGTTTCTGATTCATTAGATTTCATTTTCTATTGTAGGGGAAAGTTCCTAAGAAATATGAAAAATCTTAATCTTCAAGTTCCTTATTGGCTATTAGTTATTGGCTTTTGAGTGACGATACATTTAAAAAGTGAAATTTTCGCAAAGGACGGAAATTGAGACCCCAAGATTTATTTTGGTTCTGATTCTCGACCAGTGTCCACGGCCCAGTCACACGCTGTTCGCGGCCCACTTGTGGGCCGCGGCCCATTGGTTGGGAACCGCTGCTATAGTTGCAATCTTTTGAAGAGGTCAGTTGCATGCAAGTCAGCGAAGTAGTTTGAAGATGTATTATTAATCAAAAGCAGACTGCATACTTTTATCGATTGGAACATAATAACGAATTTCGTAAGCAAACAACATGGATAAATGTTTAAAAGAACATGAGTCTGAAATAACATTGCTACGCTTATAAAAATTGCAAGATTAATTAATAGCACCGTATATAGTGGTGTAAGCACTAAACAGATAGCTGATTTCTATTTTAAAAAGTACACCCCCCCCCCCTCCGCTCTGACCTGCAAAAAGAAAGAAATCATATGCATTACATACCCAATCTAAGTTTATTCGAAAGTCCGCCAAATGGCAAAAAGAACTAATTCTGCTACCATCTCTTATGTCCAGCTTCAGGCTAATCAAAGCAAAAACGATAATGCCCACCTCCAATTAGCTATTATGACGGAAGGCGCTTATTGGATGTGGGAATTATGGTTCCTGATTCGGTTCCGAATTCAGATCACGTGCCAAAAAGGGCCATACTTTCCTTTAGTTTCATTTAAAAATCGTAGTTATCGGCAGAAATCGGTCGAAAATTACTATATGCTATTCCTGTCACTCCAATTTACCCCACTGCTTCTGAAAAAAAAAACGCCACCAGCGCACAGTACGGGTGCAACTATGAAAAATAATGACTGGGGCGTTAAATCCGGCAAGGCGTGTAAGCATGAAGTAGGCTATATAAAGCAAGTGTACAAACGAACATAAAAAAAATATTATCTGTTATTTCCGAGTTTATACTTGCAATAATTTGCTAGCATTCAAACCAAATAGTCATGCGTTATGATTACTAGTGGAATAAGGCTTTTCCAACTGGGGAAGTGTAGGGGAAGAAGTATAACGAGAATCCTTACACTTCTTTCATGTAGTATATAAACTACAGTAATAGGATTGGCATGTATGTTAATCAAGTGCTGTGGGAGAGGAGTTAACCTCCAAAAGCCTCCCTTTCTACGCCACTGGTTATGATTAAATTCTTAAAATTACTGTAAAATGACTTAACATCAGTATAATAATAGGTTTTTGCTGAAGGCTAATTTGAGGCTATAACAAGGGCGAACTAGATTTTGTGGTTGATTTTTTTTAAATCATTCTTTTCCATGGGCGCCCACATGCAAAGTTGCAAGGAGGGGCTCAAATATTTTCCCCGTGGTTTAGCTGGATATTTTTCCCGTGGAAACTGATTTCAGGACAGATTAGAGTCATTAAAATTTGACATTTTTTATAACTTATTCATTAATGGCTTAAGAAGAAATGTTTTTACAATTTTGCAAAGAAGAAAGTACTAAAAGCAAGGAAGTTCTCATTTCAAAGAGAGGGCTCGAGCTCCCTCTCCTTGCCACCCTTTATGGGCGCCCTTGTTCTTTTCCACATTCGTTCCTTCTTATGACACAACGTTTCATTTTCCTAGTTGCCTTCCGTTTTGTAGTTCATAATTGCATCTGTCAAATTCACCCTTAACTTCAAAGTGTTTTTCTAGGAACTGTGATTTCCCAGCCCTTGTTGCACGCTTAGCATCATATGTATCAACACATTTCTTTAATATGATATTAATACAAATTTAAAGCGTTTTTCAAAAAAAGAAGTATGTCATGTTTTCTCCTGTAATTTTTAAAAATAAAACAACTTTTAGTCTGAACAGAATAAACGCTGCGATAAGGAATCATTGTTAGATAAAATTAAAAGAGTAACTAAAAGCTTGAAAACATTATCAATTCAATGCAAAACAAAATCTAAAATAATATTGAAATATATGTTTTTCTAAGTTTCAGGATTTTTTTTTTTAACGAAACATTGATTTTTGACATGACACTGTCAATATTTTTCATAAATATTGACTCTTTGTATAAGAGTCAATATCAGAAAGAAAAATATTTCCTGTCCCATAAGTAAACAAGTCATATTTTTCGAAAGCATATGTTTACCTTCCCTCTTTGGAGATTTTTCGAGTGGAAGTTTCCCCCGTTGCAAGAATATTTTATTTTGACACTTGCTGGAAAATAATTTACGTATGTCTATGTAACATAATTTTTACTCAAATGCAAAACAACAAATAGTTCTAGACGTAGTGGATACATGCAGTGAAAATAGTTTAAAATTCAAATGTATGCAGTATTAAATTCCGTGATAAAGAAAGAAATACCCAATATTACGTATGTTTTTTTTTTTTCATTTACTACAAACGAACGACTTATTTAGGAAAAAGTTACTCACAAAGTTAAAATTTTCAGCATTTTTGTTGCGCACTTTCTCGTAAAAGAAAAAAAAAATGCAAAAAAAAACGCTGAATATGTTGTTAAAATATTGCCAAAAAGGGAAGCCAAAAAATGCTTCGTAATCCGATACATAGAAGAACCTAATTAATCAGGACTAATAGGGGATGTAGGTCGTCTGAATTAAGGAATGTACAGATTAAACATAATAACTTATACATTGAGCTAATGTACATTTATAAACTACTGTACCAACTGTACCCAGTAAGAACAAAACTGCATTTCTAAAAATTACAAAAATATATCAGAAAAATACAAAAAACAGCTCGCCAAAATACATTATTGAGCTAACTCGCCTTTTAGTTACGTAAATCTTATTTTGATAATAATATTAGTGCTTATCTAATATAGATAATAATATTTTTTCCTGATGGAATTACGTAATAAATTTCGGCTCTAGGTGTCATTTTGTCTGGTTCGTTTTGAAAATTTCCATTTTTCGCAATTTATACTGTCTTCTGTTATACAGTGTTGCTTTCCTCGGATGACTTTTCATCTAAAAGCTCACACTGCTTTGCATTGAAAAAAAGGGGTTTCTTCAAACCCCGAAACGCGTGTCTGAAGTAATTTGCAATTTCTGTGCATTGAAATGTTGGTAATTCATTCATTTAGTTTTTAAACACGAAGGTAATTCGATATTTATATGTTAATTAGTACATACAATTGAATAGATGTTCAGATTTATCGAAGACCGGTTTCATTTGGCACGGATTAACGATGACTTTATACTGAAATTTTTTTTTTAAATTGAAATTAGGGTTCTTCTCATTTTCAATTCAGTTCAAGACAAACGTTTTTGACTCTGTCCGCTAGAACTACTCATTTTTATGTTTTAATTTCAGTAATTTTCGTTTAATTTTGTTCAAAAATCTAATCATTACCCCTTCTGGAGAAATTCGAATTCTTTATAAATCCTTATCTCAGAGTTGCCCATTCCTCTAAGGGCTAAAGGAACGCGGCATTTAAAAAATCACTTGCGTAATTAAACAGAGGGGTTTTTTTTCGGTATATTTAGAAAATAAAGGAAAAGAACAAGTTTTTCTGTTATGGAGATACTTAATTTTTAGCGTTTGAAGAACTAACTTAATTTAACAGAGATTCTTGGTTTTGTAACTATTTTTAAAGATTTTATTTACTGTAGTAAGAGATTGATAAAATATTATTAAATCCATAATAATTATGATATATATTGCATAAAAAATTGACATTCAAAGAAGGAAATGAAAGATTACAGTTAAAGATGTAACTATTTCAATTCTTAATGGTTAGAATGTTAACCTTTTGTGTACAATAGAATAATAAGAAATTCAAATGCAATACTTTTGAAATTGTAATTTTTCTTTCCTTTTTTTCGTTTTCCACGGCGCTAAACATTTGTTTAAAATATATAACAGGAAAGTCCACTTTACTAATATTTTCAAACTACACTACTGGCTATTAAAATTGCTACACCAAGAAGGCAGCATGCTACACACTTGAAATTAACACGACAGAAAGAAGATAATCTGACCTGCAAATGATTAGATTTGTAACCGATTTATGCAGAAAAGGCGGTGGTAGCGCCATCTGCAATGCACTGAATTAAATACATTGATTAGCAGGTTTCTCACACACACATTACATTTGAGAGTTGCTTCCCAATACGTTTTTGACTTTGAGGTTGAATCGTGATCCACTGGGATTGCGAGTTAATTGTGTGACAGTAATGCTGCTGGCATCGGTCGACATCTTATGACTGTCTTCCAAATATGGAATCACCGGGATCTGGAGGATAATACCTCAGAGGTCCACTGTTATTTATAATGGAGATGACGAAAATCTTGCCTGTGAAGCCTTAATGGATTGTACAGCTACGTCACAAGCCCAAAATTAAGAAATATATCGTCCTTTTCAAGAGAACAAAAATCAGCACGAACAATTTTACGTTTGCCGCAGCACGGTATGCCAGCTTGATGGACATAACTTCGGTAACCTTTCAAGCTGCATCACAGACAGAAGCACTTTTAATGCTGTGATCAATGGCAAGCCTGGAAACGGCTGGATATCATGTTTTCAGTTGAATCCTGGTTCTGTTTACAACATTACGATGGTCGCTCCAATGTTTGACTGCATTGTTGAGAGCCGGGTTGAGAACCTAAGTTTTCCGAAGTCATAAGTGTCAAACTGGTATACTCTGTTGCTGCAAATATTTTTTTAATGTTCATGAAGGATTTCGTTGTCTTGTAAAGACTGGATTAAATCCCAAATTTGGGAGATTTAAGACCCGATTTCTTAATTCGGTTCTCGTGACGTGGATGTATGATTCATTAAGGCTGCGTGGGCAAGATGTCCGTCATCTCCGTTATTAGTAACATTGGGATCTCTGAGGTACAGCACGACGTTTCTCATGTCCCTCCTGAACCCGGCAATTCCATATTTAGTGGACAGTCATGGGAACTGGACCGACACTAGCAGCAATAGTGCGATACAATAAAGAGTAATCATAGTGAACGAACCTGAGTCCCGTTCAACCTCAATAAAAGTCAAAAACGTAATGTAAAGAATTTGTTTTTCATACGTGAGATATCGCAACAACTTTTCCTCTGCTTAGCATTGTTCAAATGCAATTTGTGCGTGAGAAACCTGCTGTTCGATTAATTTTATTAATCGCCTTATTGGTGATAGGTACCGCCGCCTATCTTACATTGTAAAAAAAATTCCGAAACCTTACTGATTATTTTCGTGTAACGTTGCGGGATTTCACGGGTTTTCACCTATTTCCCCGTAAAGTCAAGTATCTTTGCAAAAGGTTTCCTGAATTGCTTTTTGAAGTTTCACGAAGGCAGACTCCTCACTGGAGTGAAAAATATTTTTAGCTAGCAGTTTAAAGATTTACTCGTCTTCACTTCAATTACGGGCCGTCCCAGCCGGTCCAGATTGACTGAGCTCCAAATGAGAGCAAGCACTTTTCTGAATAGCTGCAGCTTTGCGAGACAAGAAGTGCAGGCAAGGGAAATGCTTGGTTCTTTTGAAGGTTCTAGATTGGCTTTAATCGGTGAGATCTCCATATTCTTCAGAAAGATTCATTGCTGATTTCAGAAAGCTTACTGATTTTTAGAAGAAAGCGTTCCTGGTTTTCGCAAGATATGTTACTAACAGCAATTGGGCACATCAGCTGCCCATTAATTTTAAAGAACGTTTCTGAATCGTTTTTACAATGTACATGAATGCGATGAAAATCTTATGATTTGCATACCACATCCTTTTCTGATTGTTGCGTAAATTTCATGTGTCTGGCACGTTGACTTCTTGGTATAACAATTGCAATGGCCAGTCGAATATTTGCGATTTTTAATTCGTAAAATACCCTCCCTGAATCCTTAAAATACATCTTTCTGCAGAAGAGTTAAGACTGTAAACGAGAAAAAATGGCCTAGAAGACGTACAAAATTATTTTCTCATGAAGCGTAATGTAAATCCATATACCCACCTACACATGTAATACTGGAAGGAAACACCTTTGCAATAAATATTTTCACTGCTCTCAAAACTCAGCACGAATGTATTCTCATACAATATTCAAGGCCAGGAGAATAAAAGTTCTACAGTTATTTCGTAGCTTTGGGTTTCGTCTCAAAGCAGCAAAAGAGTAAGATGATTAAGTACAAGATTTTCGGTCGCTTCTTGTTTTGATTTTAGTCTGGAGTGTTGAGCGCCTGCAAAACAGGGGCGTATGTCTTAGAAGGCTGTTATTAGAGGCAACAACCCTTTTTGTTCTGATGGCGGGGAATCAATTTTCGCTTTCTTTTGTTCCTGAGACTGAATAAATTTCGAAGAGTTTCTAAAAGGAAAGAGGAAGGGCTCCATTAAATATGGATTTCATGAGTCGTTAGAAGAGCCTAGTTCTAGTTTGTACTAAAAGTTGTACAGTGAATTAATTAGTTATCATCTTTAAAATTTTTATTTCATTATAATCAAAAATGAAATTCAAAACGTTGTTTATTTGATAAGGCAAGAAAAGTTTATTATTAATGCAAGGATATAAAAATGTACTCGTCTTTTTACTCAGACAGATATTTTTGAGAACTATGCTTAGCAACAAACAAATGACTTAAAAAAGGCAGTGATCCTTTCTCATATTCTTTTCTCAAGCACCAGAGATATAACATCAAGTGGTGTTTTAACAACTTCTTATCATATGTCGTTTGTTTACTACCACAGCGTTATTTAACGGTGCTCCTGTATATGACACTAAATATGAGGCGATGTCATTTAATCGTAAATATTCATTCGTTCGTTTTAGCTGTTTGAACTGAGCAAAAAAACATGTAATAATTTTAAAACGCGTTAATAACTGTGAATTAAGAGCATAAACATGCAGTCAAGTGGAGGTTTTGAAAAAAAAAAAAAGGCAATCTGCAGTTTATGGCCCAAAGGCTGATGATATGAGTCGGAGTCGTGCATCGGATTATTGAAAGAGGATCAAAAACTGGGGACAAATTTACAAGAAAACGATCTGGTTGTCAAAAAATAACTGCTTTTCGTGAGGACAACTTTCTTGTGACAACAAGCAAAGCTAATACAACTTTAGATATTCAAGATGTAGCAAGAGAAATAAATACAGAAGAGCAGTTCCCAGCCGGTTTCACATAAGATGAAGGCCGAAGTATGGGAAATCTGTGGTCTTCGTGGTAGAATCGTGGTAGGTAGAAACCACTCTTTCGAGTTGCCAAGTCAAAAATGATTCTCTACTTCTGGGCAAAAGAATAAAAAAACACAAAGAATGGAGCGAAGTACAATGAGAGAAAGTCTTCTGGACCGATGAATCTAAAATTCAACTTTTCAATTCCTATTGCTAGATTTTGCTTAGTACTTTGTCGTCCCGTTGAGTGCTGTCAACCCAATTGTGAAGTGCTGCTGTAAAGCAAAAAGATGGCAGTGTCACACTGTGGGGAGGTTTTTCAGGCATGTAAACTGTTGTTTAGTTCGAAGCAACGGAATAATGGTCAAAATCGTCGCACCACATTTTAATGTGACATGCTCTTTTGACAGGAATACGGGTTTTCGAGTTATTATGAAGATATATGATCTTGAAGATATATTGTGCAAGATTATCTTGCACAATATATCTTCTAGTTATACAGTAATGAACTAAAATGCAAAGAAGATGCTCAAAACATCATAAAAATGAAAATAGAGATGCCATTAGTCTCTTGAACTGTTCCCTATAAAGCTCCTAAAGGTTAAACTGGATAGTAAAAGTAAGTATTTCAGTTTGGGACACATACGACCGTAATGTATATTTTGTCCATTTTTAACCAAAGTTATTATTTAGAATTCGCAACTCCAACAAACTATAGGGGGTACTGCAGCCACCGTCTAATGGCAGATGAAAAAGGTGAAACAAACGTACGTCGTAGCGTAGAAAATGCTAATAAACCTAGTAATTTTTGTTTGTATGCATGACTTTTTTGTTTTATTCTTTTTAAATTAATTTTTAAAGTCTTGTGGATATTCTGGCCCACGTAGAAATAAATGAGAATTCAAGAATCATTACTGAACGTTAGATATTAATACACATTTCGTAGTTCGTAGTTGTAAGCGGTCGTTTCTCCGATGTTGAATTCGATATTTATCAATTCCTGATGGAACTACATTTTCATTGCAGCCATAAGAACACTATAAATATTTCATGTAACAAAACCTTTGTTTACCAGTGTTATCAACAGGGGAAGAGGATACTTATTTGTCTTGTTTGGCTAGCGCTAATTGTTTTACATTTGTAGCTGAGTTATTTCTCAAATTGCCGATTCAGTTTATTTTAATTTTTTCTGTTTCGTATGTTTCTAATTTCTGAATTATGATTTAATTCTGTCATGCATCATCAATAAAATTCTCACGTATACGTAGTGGTAGTTTTTCATTTAATTATTTTTCCATTATTTCTTTAAACTTATTGAATTCTGTAATCTTTCTACCGTTTTAATCCACACATGATAAAAAATAAAAATGGTTTACAACTGACATGCGAAATATCAGCAAGGGTTCTTTACTCGCACAATACTAAAACCATAACCCTAAACTATAATCGCACTATTTTGGCAATGAAAATTCTCAGCGTTAAACATTTTTTATTTCGTTCTACGATAATATATTCAAGAAATTATTTTGCATACTGTCCATTCCAACTAAATGCTGCAGTGTAAAATAAGGTTAGTTAAATTAATTATTTTTAAACTAGGCGGAGATGAAAGCCCTAATTTTTCTGCTAATGTTATCAAATCCTTCTTTCAAGCTTAAGATTTAAAAAAAATTGCCCCATATTCTTATAAATTCACACAAAACAATTCAAAAAAAAAAAAAAAACCTGGTATAACGATATCCTTTTTAAAAAAAAATGCACCGAACAGACAAGCATATTTGTTGATAATTTCCTGCAAATGCGAAGTTTGTTAAATCCCGAGTTTTCTTGTGTTTACGCTTTCGCCATATACGACAAACAGTTCACTTCTTAGAGAGAAATAATGAAAACTAACACTATTTTTAGAAGCTCGAGAATACCATTAAGGAACGTAATAATTTCTGTTGCAAAAAGCAAACTAAGGTACATCGAATGCGTTACTAAATACTCATAAAAAACTGCCTATGTTTACCAACAGACACACGTGGAACGCAATGTTTTACCTTTTTCTTTAATTTTGTAAATCACCGCAAGGTAGCCTATTCGAGCGCTGGAATTGCGAATTCATAACTCCAATAAACTACAGGGGTCGCTGCAGCCACTGTCTAATGGCGGATGAAAAAGGTAAAACAAACAGATGCCGTATCTTATAACTTGCTTTGAAGCTTAATGAATGACAGTAATATTTCATCGTGTTTGTGGGAAACTTTCCTTTCTATTCCTCTGAAATTACATTACACCATAAACTCTCTGAAGCCTGTACTTTTCTTCAAAGGAAACACTTGGAGCGGAATGTTTTACCTTTTTCTTTAGTATTGTTAATCACCGCAAGGTAGCGTATTCAAGCTCTGGATTTGCGAATTAATAATAAAACATAAGTTAAATTTGGCAGAAGATAAATAAAAAATGCAGCAGTAGAATAGGTTAATTTATTTATTATTTTTGTTGTTTGATCAGACGAACTTTTTTAAAAGAGATTTGTTAGTTGTCTAACTTTTAATTTTAAAGCTGCACGAATTGTTAGATTAAAATTTGATTTTACAGTATATTTTCTAAAAATAATTTAGTTCAGCTAGCATGACCATAGTTTTGAATATGTCCTTAACTAAGCGAGTAAAACCAATAACCAAGACTGATCGAACCAGTGTATTCCAGTTAATGTGAAAAAATATATAAATTATAGTTAAAATTTCAGTTATGAAAGTGCAATTTCTAAGCTTTAACAACGTGAAAGATAGTTTCTTCTGTGAACTAGAACTGCAACATCTGAGTTGAACAACGATAAATATTTGAAAATCCTGAAACCATAACCGTGGCAGGTTATGGTTTGGCAGTGACTGCAAATTTTTTATTCTTAATTTTTTTGCATTTTCGTCCTCTATGGTACGTTAGCTTTACTGTACAAGCTTGCTTATTATTTGCTTTCCGCTGAAAAAAAAGTCACGAAAAGAAAACGTTTAATTCCAAAATTTTCCCTTCTTTAGTACTGAGAATACAAACCGCGTTTTTTCAAATATCTCAAAAACTCATTTCTGCTGATACTGCCGTTTACCTGCTCACGGCAGCATATAATTCATACATATCCTACCTCATTTCTTTCAAAACAGGAAATACTCCTTTAAAAAACATATTTATTTTGTTTCAATAGTATTCTTTCTTATTACATAATGATACATAATGCTCTATTTTCATGCATCTGCAGCTGAAATTTAAATGGAAATTTAATTGCCTAAAAATATTATTTATGCTCTAACAATTCTCCGGAAAATCTCACCTAGAAAACTTTTATGTATTAAAATTAAGCTTACACGTTTCATACTTTGTATCATTAATCATAATTTACTTTCTATACAAAGTTTGTTATACTCAAAAAACATTTTTTAATAAAAAATAAAGCTTAAAAGAATATTTTTGGTACTTAATAATTCGCAATCAATAGTTTTCGGAACAAGTTTATTTCCACAAAATGATCTCCACAAACATGTTTAATGTCGATTAATACAAGGAAATTATTAAATAATCATTAAAAACCGTTCATTGAAAAGTAATGATGGAAAAACTTTGTTGCATTTATTTACATATTTGGAGTTTTAATTCGATTTTTCATAAATATGTTCTTGTAGTATTTTTATCGTAAAAGAACTTGATTTATGATAGCAAATGAAAGCTCGTATACGTAATTTCAAGGTAAATAAGATTAAAACAAAATCACTTCATTTTGTGCTTCAGTTCCAATATCAGCATTTATTCATGCAATAATTCTTTACCTCTGAAATACAGAACTTCTTGACCTCCATTTTTGGACACTATGAAATGAATCCCTATTAATGTCAAATAATACAAAGATTTCATTTTTAAGCTTTCAAGAAGGATACTTTAAAAAGCTGTATAATAACCAAAATGGGCGTGTAGTAACAGGAAATAACCAACTTTTTTTAGCACAAATGTGTAGATCACTGCAGACACGCGTCTTGGGGTTTCAAGGAACCCCTTTTTCAAATGCAAAATTGTGAGCTTATGGATGTTGGTTATTTCCTGTTGCTTCTTGGCACAAAGATATTTTTTTCTTTATTAGGCTAGTGGTATTCAATTTCGAGGATAATTGTAAGACAATCAATTAAGATAACTTGAAATATTTTAGCATATTTGATTTTTAAAAAAAGTCACAGAAGAGCCAGTACTGCGATCTTCTAGAAAAGTATGAAATAAATCTTCTACTCTTAATTTTACGAAAAAAAAAGAAATATTATGCACAGCTCATTGCAACATCATTCAACAATTCTTAAGTCAATGTGCGGAAATAATTCTTGTTGTTGCTTTTCCAACAATTGCTTTTCCATGCAATCCTCATACATTATAATAACCAATGATCGTTTAACGCTAATGACGTCACCAACAATGAAACTCGCTTCACGGCATGATAATTTGATAATATGTTTTGGTAATGTTTGACATGCAGGGAAAGGCTTTATTGTGAAAAGGCTGAACAGGATCTGGTCACTTAACTGTTTTACTGGTAAACTGTGTCATTTCAGGGAAATGAAGAAACGCAAAAGTGGTCAACACAATGAGCGCTATCTACTAGAGTTTAGGGGTAATCCATTGAAGTTAGGTTTGAAATTTCATTTATCAAAATATCACGAAACGCGCAATCGCTTCAATCAAAGGTAAAAGCAATTTAAACCCGTCATATCTTAAAGGGCGAGTAGTATTGTAAGTGATAGAAATCCTGCGGGGCTGTAAAGTACAAAGGAAACAAACACTTTAAACATTTTAAAATTTTATTCTTCTGTTTTAAAATTTCCCTACTTTTCCTAAAATAATTTATTTTGTACACACTTTTGAGTTGTCCTAAACGGCAACCTAACTTTGAACCGTTCTAAACATTCACTTCGAATGAATTTAAAAATAATTATTTCTTAATTTTGAATAACTATACAGAACTTCACCGAGGACTCAAAATGGAGTTCAAGAGGTTTTTTTATTTTTATTTAACCAAAAAATGCATTAAAACTATTAAAATATAAATGGAGTAATTTAAAATTGAGAAACTGAGGCTTAAAGTTTCTCTGGATGACAATGCTTAAGGCATGTTTATATAATTTGTCTGTTTAAAAATACCCGCAAAAATGCCGCTAAGACAATTTTATTTTACTTCGAATCCGGTAATATCTTACAATATTAACTTGATTGTATAATGAAAAGAATTTCTAGTATATTTTCATAAAATTTCTTCGACTTACTATAATAAATACCAGAACTATAAACCGGGGTATACTGGATTTTTAGTACTTTTAACCAGGTTTTAAGCACATTTTGCACTTCAAATCCAATTTCTGACAGCTAAACCTTGATAAAATTTTGTTCTTCCACAATCTTTTCGGCATGAAAAAAACAACAAAATAATTCGCGTTGTCATGAGTCAGACTACAGCTCTCAGAATGATTTTACGAACAAAACACACGTATGGTAAATATTTACCCCGGTTGTAGTTTACAGGTAAAAAATAATAGGTTTATAGTTCTAGAGTGAAAAATATTTTCTCACAGATGTTAATAAATGAGAAAGAACAACGTAGGAACTGCAAATTTGACCTGGCTTTACTAGCTTCGTTCTAACGGCTAATTGAGTTCCATTGCTCATTTTTCCAGTGGAAGAAAGGGTTTCTAATAATGACAAAACGCGTGTCATAAAGTATACTTTTCATTTCGCTTAGTCCCATTTAGTTAGTTTTTTTTAGGTAAAAAGCCTACTTTTAGGCTTTTTACCCATAGTCGCAACATTATCTATTTTATTTATTAACCATAATCTTAGTTCATTTTCTTTTAAAAAAACAAAACTATTGTTTCTTTTTAATCTGCTGAAAATAGTATATTGCTTTATTTCTAAAACTTAAAAAAAGGATTTTAATACGCATGCGAATTTTGCTCTAACATAAAAGTTTATCGTTTTTCTTCTCTACATCAGAAAATAGATAGATTTTGACAAACGGTGAAGAAATACGAAAATAAAAACCAGCCGATTGAATTCAGCTTTATGCATCAGTTCGCCAATCATTTCGAACCAAAGAAATGTTCTGTTAGGGAGTTTGTTTTGTTTAAGGAAAGACAAAAAAGGAAGTTCGAAAATCTTAAGCTGCAATAGAAGAGAATGAAGAGAATGTTAGCTCCCTCGGGCAGTTGGCGCTTTAGTGGAACCGTTATTTCCAAAACTCTTGTCGTCAGAACAATTTTAGTTCCCCACAGTTGTCTTATTTTCGCCATAAATTTTAAGTTATTTATACTTTAAGAGCTCGTGGTAGTACTTTGTTAACGAAATTAATCAAGAATTCTCACAAGCATATATTGATTTCACATAAATAAGTTGTGCTGAAAAGTAAAATTTAGAAATGTTGGATGTCTTTTCATCCATAAGCTCATTTCTTTTGCATTGAAAAAGGCGTTCATTGTAACGCCGAAACAAGGATCTTTAGTAATTTGCAATTTGTGTTTTTTGACGTTGTTATGTCTTATTGAATATATTGATTTTTTTTTTCGATTATTTAGTAGAAAATTAAACATTTTAGTGGCACAAATTTGCAATGAAAGTTTATGACCAAAAATAAAAGCAAAAAGTAGTTGTTTTTATTATGTCACCTATTAATGGGACCATGAGAGTCCGCACGTTCTGAGAATAGAACGTTTTTCTGCCGGCAGAACTTAGGTACCCTTTCAGTTTTCTACGTAAAACTATAAACTGACAACAATGATGCCAACGTGAGCAACAATACTTCAAGATTTCTTAACATATTTTTTTTTACAGTTGTAATTACAATAAATCAAGACATATTGTTAACGTTAGTAGAATAACTACAAAGTATTGCCGCAAAATAATAAATGGAACAAAATATAAATTTGATAAACGTAGTAAAACATGTGTCTAAACATCTTGTATGCTACGGGATTCCCCAGTTTGCTTTTACAGATTCGTGTCCCAAACTGCCCTAGAGTTAAAGAACAATAATCAGACCACAGAAACTGACAGCACATGTGAACTTCGTTAGTTGTTTAAAAAAAAGAAGAAAATATTACTAGAAGAAGAAAAGATTTCCAAATTAAAAATTATTTACTCAGCAAAAACGGTTACGATCACACAAAAGTAATTTCCCAACTAGAAAGAAACTTAAGCAGCAAGTTACCGCCTATGAGCAGAGGTGCCCGTTCTCCCAAGAGCAATGGCTCCCCCCCCCCCTAAGGAACAAGACCTCCCCTCTTGAGTACATGCAATACACTGAACCCCATTGCTTGTGAACTCTCACTGCTGTGCCAAGTTTATTTTAGCTACCTAGTTTGTTGGTAATCTCTGTTTCGCTAAAAGAACATTTGCCTCCAGCTCGGTTGACTTTTCCGGACTGATGACTCCATAACAAGGACCAAACTGCAGTCTCTGGATATCGGAACCGGGCTGCTTGTTCTTTGCATGTAGCTCTGCCTTAGCCCTGGCTTTTGAGCGGTAACATACAACTGATTACCTAATCTTTTATTTGCAATTTACAAGTTGAATCATACCATTGCTTGGTGTACGCTATCAAATGGGATTGTTTCCAACATAATAGCACTAGAACAGTGCTGGCCAAATCATTAGACTGACTGTTTTAAAAGTAAATTCTTTATTGATTACATAACTATAGACACGTTAACGAACAGTGAAATAATTAACTAATATTCAGTATGCATTCCCTTGTTCTTAATGAGCATTTTAAGTCTTTTTGGCATACTTTTCACAAGGTTTACACGATTTCTTAACTTTTTAAAAAAGGAGGTAAAAAATTATTTATACTCACTATTATATATTCTCACATATACATAATAACTAATTACCTAAATCTAACTTTAAATATAACAAAACACACTAATAAAAAGAACTAATGAATTGTTTAAGCTGATTGAGGTTATGTTCCTGGTAGGTACATAAACAAAGAACATAAACAAAGCAGACAGTGCTGCCACATGCAAACATTAAATTATGCTAAAATAAAGTAATAATCAGTTTACAGCATGTACTGTACTTTAACAGTAGCGTAAATAGTATTTTAGTACAAATTCTTTACAAAAAACAAAAAAAAAACTCTTTAGTCTAATAATTTGGCCAGCACTGTAGTTGTGAAATTATGTATTTGGTCCCAATCGGGGTCCAAATATTCCGCCTCTCCCCTTCACACATTCACTTCCTTCCTAAGTGGTGAAACAAGTGCACTGTTACTTTTTATAAGTTTCTTAGGCTGTTTTTCGATACGGAAAAATACTACTCTCTAAAAAAAAATTCGGTAATTCTTTTGATATGAACATTAGGGTTTGTAATGATTTTTCGTCTTCCAATTCAAATGTAAAATTTAACTAAAACTAAATATAAGTACAATAAAATCTCAATACAACGAACTTCAAAAAAACTTACTTTTGTTCGTCGTAATGGAATTCAAGTAATGTAATGAGAAATAAAAGCTGGCTGAACACTTATTTCGTTAAAAAACATATTTCGTTGAATTTGTACTAAATGTAATGAGAATTTAATGTGTTATACATCTTCGAAGAATGTCTCGTAATGTAAAAACTCATTGAGTATCTACCGTTTTGGGGTACCCTAAAACATTTAAAAAATAACTTTTCAGTTTTATATATTCAAAATATTCAAATCAAAAGCTTTCAAACGAGACCAAATTCCTATTTTTATGCACATTAAAAGTAGCTCAATTTAACTATTAATGGGGTAGGAATGTATAAAAATTTACGAACAATTTTACTTTCAAACGTGATTTTGTTAAAATGTCAATTTCAAAAGTCACGTTTCTTTATTTAGAAAACTACCTTACTTTGAAATTTTCACCCCATTTTATGTTCATAGTTACACTGAAGTGAAATATTGCTTTTGGTCTCTTTGGAGACTTTTTCCTAAACAGATATTTTTTTATAATCAAAAATAGTCTTTTTCTGTGTTTGAAAAGTGAACATAGGCTAACATTTAATAAATTATGAAATAAACGGAACAGCCTTAAAACTTCACGTCAGTAGACTTTTAGAGATACTTCTTGAAAACACAGTGAGAATTGTCAGTTTCTGTCATTAAAACCTTTTGAGAAAAAAGGTACATAAAACTTAGCAATTCAACCTTACGCGTATGCAGGGTACCGACTTCTTTCAAACGCATAAATAATAATAAAAACATTTTAAATAATTACTTATGCAAAGCTACTAAAAGTAAAAATCCGAAATAAAAATTTCAAAAAAAAGGCGTGTGCTTTCAAGTAGACGTAAAATACGTTAGGACAAACTTTTACACCAAAGAAAACATCCAGATATTTTGTTTTCATATTGACTCAAACTTAAGTTTTCAACCGTCAAAATTTTTAGAGATGATTTTTACAAAACTAATTGCTACTCCGGAATTTTGTTACTGAAAGAAAAAGGTACTTTTTTTTGTTTCAATTATTCTGTCCTCCTTACGCTCATAGTTAAATCAAAATGTAACAAATCTTATTTTATGTTCTGTTATTCGTTGTTCTGAAAGCTCATACATCTCATTAATTAGTATTTTACTTTAAGAAACGCTATCATTAATTAGCTCATAAATAAAAATAAGTATTCATGAAGAAAATCTCATCTTTTCATTTGTATTAATCCTTACATTTCTATTTTTTGGAAAACACATACTGATCATAATTTTTTTCTGCAATTATGACTTCGCTCCAAATAAGAACAGATTCTTTCTTGTAATTCTTTTTCGTTTGTTTTTGAACAAAAAGTTGATAAAAATTTCATAAGAAAGTATTATTTCATGACATGAGATTTTTTTCACAAAAAGAATAAGATACATGCCAGCTTGTTTCTAGAACTAAATGTATTTTTTTGGATTACTGCCAGAGGAAAAATCATTTCATCAGAATAAAATTCTAAGATATGCTTCCTTAAAGATTAAAACATCGTCAAATCACCTTCTTTTATGTTTCAAAATAAATAAGTAAATACATAAATAAATAAATTTATCTTTCGCATAAAATTGTTACTTTTTTTTAACTTGCAAGTAATACATATGAGAATATACAAAAAAATATATCACTATTACTTACGACAATGCGTTATAACAACAGCAAAACAGAAAGGTCTTTTCAATGGTAAGATGGTGACCAATCATCTGAATTTGCATGCATCAGTGGAAAAAAATATTCAATAACTTGACTTGAAAACTGTTTTTTGCTACAAAACAATAATAATATCGAATAAACGCTACCTCAACATTTACTATTATTTGCTTTTTTAAGACAAAATAATTCTTATTTCAGCTAAGCTAAAACCGTGACGTCGTAAACGATTGATGAGGACTTAAATTTGATCCAAATTTTCAAAGACATCTTAAAAGGTTACTTTACAAACAAAACGGCAAAAGAATTAAATTACGAAGAAAGCCTAAATTACGAGAAAATATTTCCTTCACTATTCATTTCGCCCCTTAAAACTCTTGAATTATGTTCCTTTTTAGAAGTTAACATGCTGGTTGAGGAGTTTCCAGCATTCTTAGCAAGCATTTGTCCTATGGGGTTTCATTTCTTTCAGCAATTAGGAATGTCTTAGCTCAATGTTGCTTGGATGGAAACAAATACTTAACGATTTAGAGAAAGTTTTAATTCGATTCTAAATCTTTCTGATACGCCCGGTTAATTCACTTTTCCAGTTATTTTTATCTGGTTTGGGAGTGAAATATATCCCTGTTCGGGAGAAATGTTTGAAGAGGAGTTTTTGAATATCGGAATAAGTAGAGTTTTGACGGAGATAATGATATCGTTTCTGAAAATAATTTTCTATCTGTTACAACTTCAAAGAAATGGAGGAATTCAATTTAGTTAATGCGTTTCATACAGGATTTAAGAAAATTTTAAACGCCAAATCAATATTTACTTTGGTTAACAGATCCCCGAAGTAGGTTTTTGTCATAATAAGTCAGAATTGCGTTGTTCTTGAAATTTCAATTTTTTTTATTTATTTATTTTTTTTTTTGAAAGAGCATGCTTAAAAACATAGGTTTTAACTATTTTTTTAATAATGACAAAGTTTACAATTTTTGAAAAAGTATTTTAATCGATGTGCAGATTGAATTTTAATTTTTAGGCTTCTGCTCATGACATCACAAGTGATGAAATACCATTTACTGATCCCATCAGCCCAGAACGCAATATTTTAGCATTAGATAAAGATAAAAATATTATAGCGCAATAATACTAATGAATTTCATGTTTACTTCAGAAAAACCTTCATCCAAAATTCTCATTACGATTACTACAAATATTACTGTTTAATGGCAACTTTTTTTTTTTAACAATGCGTAAACATTCAGCACGCCAAAGCACATTCCTTCAGACGTCATAAAGACCAAGCCTTTTTCTAAAATCGGACATTTAAAAAAGTTAAATAAAAAGCAACTATTGGGAAAACAAAAAACAAAAAAACTGGCTCCATGGGAGTTTAGCATTTACACATACGCCCTATATATGACTAATAATACTGACATTAATTAAATAGCATAGCTTTATTTAGTCTACTGTTTTATAATGTTTTAATTATTGCAAGACTCTACTTTTTGGTCCTTAGTTTTCTAATATGTTCCACATGAACATTTTTATCTTTAGTAGTTCTAAAGGGCGTTTTCTACCATTAAAGATAAAATTTTTAAACCAAGGCATCAGTGACAGCAGAATATCAGAACAGGTGCCTAACGTAATTATATTAATAGAAACATTGTCTCCGGAGAAAGAAGTAATAGGATGAGGAAAATTGAAAAACTGAAGAAATTACATCGAGCTATTCAAGATGAGCTGAAAAACACAGATAGAAAACTTTCAAAGGGAAAAAAGTGGATAAATTCAGACTTCTTAAAAATAGCCTCAACAAGTGCTCTAATGTGTACGTACACAAGGAAAGGCACAAGCCGAAGCATAGCAAATTTTTCTCACCTCACCTCGTCACAAAGCTGTAGTCGCGAGAAAGTTCTACTGCAGTAAATGCAATGTGGATTTGTGAAGAAGTTTTCAGTGCCCAGTGAAAAAGATGTAGGATGGAAAAACTTGAAAAGCAAGCTCGACACCTCATTTATTCCTATTTGATCGGTTACAAATTCATTCTCTATCAGTCGTAGTTGATAAAAGTAAAATCTTAGATGAGGCTACTTCTAAAAGTCAAAAATTATTAAAACCACTACGCAATATTAAATTTGACGATTGGTATCATTTGGAATGTAATAGTTTATTGTAGCCTGTAAAAGTTACCAGTTGTAGCAAGATCAACGTAGAATTGGAAATACACAACCAACGGAAGAATTCTTTAAGTGGCATGAAAACAACAAAAAACTATTTTATCCTCTTTGCTCCTTCATACACTAGAAAACCAACTTTTCAATAATTCAAGATGATATTTTACATTTGTACCACTGCTCCTCATACAGAATAACTAATATTTTTTCCAAAAGTAACTTTTATTAGCTTTAACCTACTTTAACATTTATTATTATTTTTTATTGATTGACTCATTAAAATAAGCAATTTAGCATTAACCTACATTGAAATCAAGTGAAATTGCAACAAACTTTTCAAAATGATGTTTTGAAATCAGTATAGTACCTTAAAGTAACGTGAGTCAAGCTCAAAATATTGATTTGCATAATCAACAACCGTAAAATAAATGAAGTTTTTGTTTGCATCATAACTTAGAAATGTATTTTATTCTACGAAATACTTTTTTGAGATATTACTACTCTGAAAGCGGAGAAATTTTAAATTTTTAGTGATCCACAAAACTTAAGTTCCTTTTTTTTGTAACAAGAGTCACAGTGCCCAATTTTCGTTTAAATACCATCTGTTTGTATTACATTTTAAAATACTGATGTCCCAAGCTTCTTACTGTATCCCAGATGACCGTAAAGAAATTTATTTAAGTCGGGTATGGGATCTCTTTAATATAATATGACATTTACTGTCTGACCATCGATTACATGGAAAGGCTAATATCCGGTTTATAGGCAGAAATGGACGTACCTATTAGTTTATAGGAATGTTAGTTGGTTTGTTTCAGATGTCCACTTTGGCTCTCTATTATTTAGTCTTAGTTTTGTAAAAATGAAAATTTGCACTCAGGAACATTTTTTTAATCTAAAATATATTCGATCGATATTCTCCGGCAAAAATTAATTGATTTATTCATTCACAACAAAGTTTTGAGCTTACCATTTTGCTTTTACGTTCCGGAACGAAATGATTTTTTTTTTTTTTTTTTTTTTTTGTTTCCATGGTAACTATTTTTGTTTTCCCTTATTTTATTTTAGAGAATGCAATAAATGAATAAGGCACTAGTGACATTATAAAACGCGTGCATCAAAATCTCATCGTTATTTTCCCTTCTTCCCTGCTAGATTCATTCAGATGGAATAGTCTTTCCCTGGCTGATTGCCAAATTACATACAATCAGCGGTCAAACAATACTTTTGTAAAACTTTGTCAATTGGTAACGTGAGTCACGTGAAATTGCCCTAGAGAGTAATTTCGTCGTCACGGCTACAAATCGTTTGTGCTTTGCTTCATTCATTTTATTTATTAACTAGAAAATCACCCGTCATGGTGTGACAGATGCAAATTGCTTCTTTATTAGAAAGATTTCTCGTAAAAATACATATCTGAGAGAAGAAACATTGATTGAAAAAAAAACTTAAATTTATCGTTGCCAAAATGGCTTGAACTGAAAATGGATTGCCAAGTTATTGTTATTCAGTATCTGACAAGCAAAGCATTTGTTTATTGGATCGCCTTCTTAGAACAATCACTTATCTGCTTCTCAAACACTACCAAAAAATATTATTTAATTATAAATAAAATTACTGAATTTTAAGTGCTGCAACAGTGAAATAATGCCTTCTTGCAAGCTATCATTGCGAGTTTCATTGTCGTTGACGTCAGCGTTACTCGATCAGTGATTTTTGCTATTATACACAACATGACTTTTTTTAAAGCTTAATTCAAGCTTATTTTACATTATAAAACGGGATTTTTGCGTGAAATACCCGTTTTTCAGGGGCCTGTATAGATAAACTTAAATTGAAAAACTTCATTGAAATACAAAATTGTCAGATCAATAATTCTCATCTTTTAAGATTCATAAAAAATAAAATACTATATCTGTAAAAAGCTGTAAATATGAACGTAATGATAAGTATACGGGTGCAAATTGACCAAGATAATCAGATCTTTAGTAACTCATTCTAATTACCAATTCTTTTTATCATAAATACGCCTCATTTTACCCAATTTAGAAAATCACCAGTCATAATATTTTGTTGAGAATTTCATCTCCATTTCCATTCCAGTTCATTTGCAGAAACAATAAACCCTACCACAATTACTACTATCAGGGGCTGGATGTTGAATTTTTTAAAATTATATTTTAGTAATGTATCACTATTTCTAATGTATGTCCTGAAATACACCAAAACAGCTATATTATATTTATTTACTTCAGTAAACTTCATGATGTTTTTCTCGCTGACATGAAACTCCATAAAATGTTTCTTCAACTTTGCCCTTTCGTAAGCAAAAGAATAGCATTCCTCGAGAATAACGAAATAGTTACAGTTACAGTGGATGTTTGTTCGGGGATCAAAAACCAAGAAAGATGGGAAGAAACGCGAATAATAGGGAAAAGAGATTCGTCTGAAAAGAAATGCAATCTTTTGGAGGCATATTTTCTTCCAGCCCTTTAACTCTTTCTCTGTGCTGATGTGTGAAAGATGACTTCACCGGTATTCCTTATTACCGTTGATATTTGCTCATTTCCGTTGTGTTTACAGTTCAGTGGCTAAAGAGCCACAATTTTCCAGCTAATGCGTTGGTGAAAAATAACCTCTGGGTTGTCATTTTCAGTTTTATAATTGTTATTTTGCTTTTGATAACGTTATTTCTTTATTTATTTAAAACAACCTTTTGGAAATACGTTTTCGTCAAGCCTTTTAATTATATCTGTGCTGATGTGTGAAAGAAGACTTCACTGGTACTCCTTATTACCGTTGATATTTGTTCATTTACTTTGTGTTTACAGTTCAGTGGCTAAAGAGCCACAATTTACCAGCTAATGCGTTGGTGAGAAAACCGCTGGGTCGTCATTTCCAGTTTTATAATTGTAATTTTGTTTTGATCGCGTTTTTTGTATTTAATATTTTTAACAACCTTTTGGTAGCACGTTTTCTTTCAGCTCTTTAACTCTTTCTCTGCGCTGATGTGTGAAAGATAACTTCACAAGTATTCCTTATTACCGCTGGCACTTGTTCATTTCTATTTTATTCTTGATCTGTTCCGTATTGTTGTGGCTTAAGAGCAACAATTTTTCAGCTGATTCGTTGGTGAAAAAAAATCACTGGGTTGTTCATTTCCCCGGAGCATATTTTGTATTTGCCACTAGGCGCATTGAGGGCAACGTATCGCATTTGCATTTCCCCCATGTTTGTCTTTATAGAAGCGTGTTTGGCACGTAAGATACTGTGTATCAGCGTTTTTTACTCCTATCTTGGTAAGAGATGAAAATATGAACCTCATATTTGCCAATGTTGAGGGCTCCTTTCTCAACGTAGGGTGAACCCAACATATCGAAATGCTCAGATAATTCAGTTTACATCTCCCCTTTACACTAAACAAATATGTAATATACAATTTAATGAACATATTCTAATTAAACAAAAAGAGCATTTACAAATACTATTACATTTTCTCAAGTTTTGAAAAGTCAGAATAAGTGCAGCCAAACGACAACGCAGTAGACTAGACTTATGAAACTTTTACAATTATGAAGTTTTCTTGACAGCAATAAGAAAAAATATCATCAGTGGTGCCACCTACTGCTAGACCAGAGAAACTTACGGGGATGAAACATGACTACTTTTCTCTACATTTTTTTTTTCTTTTTCTGCTATTTTTCCTTTTATTCTGAGAAAGTTTCTAACGTTATTGATCACAACTAAGGTCCTTACTGTTTTAGCACATTTTAATAGTCAAAAATTTTTAAGCAGTAATTTCAAGCTTTGGAAAAAGTCCTAGCTAGCTAATCTTTTGCTACATCTATATATTTCAGTATTTTCCTTACAAGTAGTTTCATACAAATAACAAAATAAACACACTAACAAAATGAAATTATTTTATTACTTAATTCTTTTTTATGTGATATTTCACTTATTTACTGCTTACTTGTTATTCACTAATTAACACTTTATTAAATACATGAACCATACCGTGATAATTATATAATAGCGAACTAAGCAAAGCTTAGAAAACTTAAGAGTTAGAAAACAGAGCTAACTTTTTTTTTAACACTTTCATTTTTTTTTATGAATATACCTTTATTATGTACTCTAATTGTTAATCGTCCCAGACCATGTAAAAAACAGCCCATTATAGTCTGCCCATTATAGCTCATTTGCATTACATCCATATAGATCTGCAAATCATTCGAGGTAGTGAAACTTGTAAGTGTATGCTCTAATTTGTGAACTTCATGTGGTTAATAGAAATCCGGCTGAAATCTAACTCCCATCGCAGACTTTTAGAATGTGACTCATCCTAAATCAACACCTCTAAATAGATAGTATTTTTCACTTAGTTAGGTATTTGATGATTTTCTTCAGTATCACTAGAACTTAATGAATTGGTCATTAATAGTACATTAAGTTTTTACGTAGAACTTTTTACAAAGCAAAAAGGAAGAAATACGTATCCCACCACTGATCTGTATGGTTGTTCGAAATGAAGTTCTTCAAAATGCGTTGATTATGAACTACTTTTTTTGTGTTAAGCATTGTAATTTTTATTCCAAAACACAGATGTCTCAGGTTTTGTGTAGCCTCCGTTACAACACATAAAAGTATCCTATTCCAGTCAAAAAAAAAAAAGAAACGTTAACAATTGAAAAATCAATCCCACCAGCAATTTTTGAATGCATAACTAAGAACTATCACTTATAGCAGTTGTTCCCAAGTTTTTCTCTCTCGCTGCACCCTTTAAAGAATTAAAATTTTCTCACTGCACCCCAGTCTATCTCTATTATATACACGTGCGTATGTATACATATATATATTAATACCGTGGACACTTGACAGCACCCCTCGCCTTGCTCTGTGGCACACCTGGCTGTCGGGGTACCCACTTTGGATCCTCTGACATACAGTGTAAACATTTTATTTTTCTCATAAGAATTTTTTTCCCCGCAACCTCTGTTACTAACTTTTATTTATTTCTTGCTGAAAATGTTTAATAGCTATAAATAAATAAACATTTATTACTTGAAGCTATTGTAAGACCAATGTCATATATTCTAACCAATGAATAAATTAAAAAATACGTGTTCTTGAAATTTTATTGCTGGGTATGTCCAAAAATGCTTCCCAGTTTTGCTCTGAAATTTAATTAAACAAAGATAGCTATTCAGCAGATATATTTCTTTTTATGTAGTCTTACCCTTCAAAAATATATATTTGGTCCAGTTAGCCACAAGCTTTCGTGTGTCTTCGTATTAAAAGATTCTCGATTGATCATGAAGTCACTTTTGCCCCGCAATCGGAACGTTGATAGCTGAGGCAAAATCAACGACCTCTCAAAGCTTTCTTGAGCGATATAATGAAAGTCTAATGGACTGAGATCTGAGATATAGGGTAGGTGTTGCAAGGTCTCAAAGCCCCAACCTGTTGATTGTTTCTATAGTTGTTCTGTGGTAACCACGTGAGGTACCCACCGCGAACACACTTTACGGAATTTGAGCTTGGGTATTTAATAGGCAGAACCGTGACTTTACTTGAAGAATATGCAGTATCATCCTGGTGTCTTGACTATTTGTTGCATTTTTTCAAGCTTGTTGAATGTTGTCGTCAGTGGTGAAGATGGATGTTTGCCCAACTTGATCTTTTTGTGTGACAATCGTTAGCCACATTACATTTCGATCCCCTAACAACGCTTATACGAGATAAATGCCACCCATGTTGTAACAAAAGTTTTCAATGAGTTTCAGCACATCTCATATCCTTTCACCACGAAAATCTGTTCATTCATCACATCTCGTTGCTCCACTTTGGTGAAATCTGAGAACGGAGCTTGCATGTTTAGCTACTGTTGCTAAACGATAACTGACGTGGTCGTGATTTCACTGCACACACGCCAACTCAACGTATGCTGCTATCTTCGTTTAGCAACACTGTAGAAAGAAAAATGAGGGTAACTTTTGACTTACGCTTGTGTTATTGAATTTTTTACTTCCTTTTACAAAAAAGGAAGCATTGTATTCGCGAAAAAAATTTCACTCAAAAATCGACATTTTGCTCACCCCGAATGAATGTTGAGTTTTTTTTTTCGACTCGACCACACGTGGATAAGTGCCTAAGAACATATAGCTATGCGAAATATCCATTTCGACGATTCCCGAGTTAATTACAACGAGTTTTCTCGTGACGTCTGTATGTACGTATGTGCGTATGTGTGTTGCATAACTCAAGAACGGTATGTCTTAGAAAGTTAAAATTTGGTACGTAGACTCGTAGTGGGGTCTAGTTGTGCACCTTCCCTTTTGGTTGCATTCGAGTGTTTCTAAAGGGGTCTTTTTCTCCTTTTTGGGGGGAAATCAGTGTTAATTTCGATGTAAACTTAAGTGGTGTTATAATTTTGCGGACACTTGGCGATATATCGCCAGTCGTTTGGTCGCCGTTTTGTCGCCAACTTGGCGATAAATTTGGCGATTTTTTTAAATCTGGCTTGAATTTGGCCACTGTTGGTGATATTTAGAGAGTAAACTATTGAATCACATTAAAACTGCCAATAATGGGAAAATGACATTAAATTGGAGTAAAATGAAATCATGTGATGCACACATCATTTCTTTTAGCTCGTTTTTCTTTTCAATTTAATGTCTATAAACACACAGAGGGGACAGTTGTTACACATAGTGTAATAGGGGTTGCTAATATATATATATATATATATATATATATATATATATATATATATATATATATATATATATATATATATATATATATATATATATACATATATATATATATATATATATAAAAAGAGAGAGAGGGGGGGGAGGTTTAGTTAATCCAATTTCTGATGATTGATTTTTGCTGAAATCGCTAATGAGAGCCAGGAAAGGAATACCATGCTGTCAAGTAAAGAACGGCTACATTTTTACCGGCAAAGAGGAAAAAATAATACCCTTAGAAGAAACTAAGATGCAGAACTTATTCTATACGAAGAAATTCCAATGTGCTAAGGGTACACCAGACAAAATTGCCTCTTTTTTTTAACGTGCATTCTGATTTTTATGAAGAGACCGAAAAAATTCCAGAACCCAAAAAGAATAGTTATAAAAGAGAACTAAGGTGTTTTTAACTATTGCCGAAGAAGAAACGCAATTATTAGCATTAACACATTGAAATCATAAGTGTTAATCTCTCCCCTGAAAATAGATGATTTGGATAAGGGATAGACAAGACTTTGGAGTTATACAAGAGAACTCAGGTAGCGTTTAGTATTGGTGTTGTCTAAAGAAGAAACGGAATTATCAACATTAACCCATTAAAATCAGAAATGTTTATCCTTTCTCCGGAAAATAGATGAAAAGGGGGGAGGAATAGACAATTTTGCTCAACGAAACCTGTTTAGAAGAAAAATGCAAGTGAACAATGATGCAAATATTCATTTAAAAGACTATTTCCCTGATTAATATTATGTACTATCTGTACTTTTGCTTCACAATTCAAACCACTCGCGTACCGCTACATACCCTTTTAGACAATATCTAAGCTTTAATTTAATGAACATATTTTAACATTGGTATTTCATATTTATTATACTCGATTCCGAAACATCATGTTTCTTATAATACTTCTGACAGTAATTAAAAAGAATAAATAAACTAAAATAAGACAATTCATGTCGATAAAGATAATATCAATCTAAACACATTCGTCCGTAACAAATATATTTACTTCCATAATTCTACGTCTTATTTATTAGAATAGACATATTTCATAAACATATCAAATCTGCCTTGCCACTTTAATTACCTTCAGTTTGATTAAGAAATATTTAAATGAAAGTCGACGTATCAGAATAATCCTTAATTTCTAATAAGCTCAATTAGTTCCAACAGATGAACATTAAAATAATAGCAAACGGAAGGTGATTATGAAGTCTTACGTAAGTCAACATCCCTGGCACAAAGGTGAAAAATATCGGTTTTGTTTTTAATGACAGAATAAGATGTGATTTAACAACTCGAAATGAGCTGTAGACTCGTTTTGAGCAGATGAAAAATGGGTCTTGTGTTGATGGTATTAATCTTTTGTTTAAAGAAATCATTCTTGCAGCTGTGTCGGATTGTTTTCCAATCTGGAATAATAATTATTTATTAATTCTTAAATAATAACCCTTCATAAATTTTCAGATATGTTTGCTTCTAAAAATTAATAAGACTGAATATTTTTATTTTGAAAAGTATTGCTCAAAGTATATGTTCTCAAAGTTACTTGTGCTGGTTTTTAAACATTAAAGTGTAGTTGTAATAATGTTTCCTACATTGATAAATAGAGCGAAAAATATTTTATTTGCTGAGGATATGATTTTGAGAAGTTATGCAGTATTTATTAAATTTAAAAAAGATGTTTAGGTTCAAATATAGACCCTTAATCATTTTTATGTTACTCCGTTATGCCTTTGCTTTAAAATCTTTTCTACAGTAAAATAACCAATTTACTTTACGCATATTTTTATTTAGAAAAAAATATAGTTTTCCGCTTATTTTAACTTATCTTATTATTTAAAATATGCCTGATAATTGTTTAAATGCTTAATATTTGGACACTGTACGAAAAATTCAAAATATTCCTGAGAAATAATGTGCCTAACTATTGCCAGTAACGTATCTGGAAAAAAAACCGGAAGGTTTCTAGTAAAAATTCAGTGACTTCGTAAACCATCCCAATAAACGTCAGTCAGGCGTCCGGAAAAAATCAGAGAACCTCCAAGTAACCTAGCATATGTTTATAGTAACCACTTGGCACCGTTCTGACTTGCTAGGAAAGCTCCTAAAGCATTTTAAAAACACGGCCAGAGCAAGTGCAGAACCGCTAGAAAACATCTAACCCCTTATTTTACTGCACTTCTTGCAAATCATAGTATCCGGAAACCATTTTCTGCTTTTTTTTTGGGGGGGGGGGGGCTTAGTTAATCCGAAAGAAACGGAATGGAGCTTAAATTCAAACACTTAATAAAAACGCTGATCAAATTTTGGTTGCTAAAACAAACTGGTTGCTAAAAATATTTTTCATAACAGCAAGAACTACGCATTCATGCAACTTGTAGCAATTCAGGAAACCTTTTCGCAAACATATCTATTCGAATTTCACAAGAAACTGGTCGAAACCCGTGAAGTACCGAAACGTTGCCCGGAAATAATCTGAGACGTTTCGGAATGTTCCCTCAGTGTATGAATTGCAAATACAATAAGGTTATTTCATACTTTAAATGCGTCATAAGAAGTTGAAAGCAGAAAAACTTCTTCACCTCTACTTGAGGAATTTTTTGAGTTAATAAGTTTTTTAGACTTAGGTTAAAAGGATAATATTAGGAAAAGCATATCTTAGACTTTATTATCATCAAAGATTAACGTCTATGAACCTGGTTCACATCTATCACTCCTCATTAATCTTTGTTTAAACTGATTGAAGGAGATACTTTTCTTAGGCAGAAAATCAACGATACGAGATGACGTTAGAATCAATGAAAGACCGGATAAATAACACCATTAAGGACTTACTTGGCTCTAAAAGAACCATGTGATTTCTAAATTAAGTTTCACGCTTATTGTCGCTCCCTAATATGCTGCTCAATACGGGACTTTGCTTCCATGCTGATATACCATTAATTTTATTTCTTCCTGTATATCCGTCTGCTGAACTGACCACCTTATCCACATCATTAATCTCTGTGACTGGCGTACATTTCTGGAAGTAGAGATAATAAATTGTGGTGCTTTCGCCAAATGGCCAACGGGCCGTTCTCCAGCCCCAGTATCCCCCGCCTCTAGATTGGTGTTAAAACAGGGTTAGGCGCATTTGCATAAGAGTGATCTCTAATGATTCGTTTCGCCGAATGTTATTTGAGTCAAAGTGCCCATTTATGTTTTAAATGAATCCTCACAGATGCTAAATGTTGTAAATTTGAAACGGTAATGGTAATTAATTGTGTGTTCAAAACTGTTCTGTCACGAAATAAATGCATTGTGTGTTTTTTTTTTTTTTTTTTTTTTTTTTTTTTGTCGACAAGAACACCGCTAAATTTCAGGAGTGTAAAAAATTATTTTAATGCACCTAAAAAATAGCAAAATAGTGAGAATGTTTAACAAGCTATAGCTATTTTCATTGGCCTTGCAGTTCTTCAACAAGTACTTGATAATAATTTGCTTTGTGTATTTTACTGAGCAATGAGGTTTTCCCGCCTTTGTGTGAAATTGCTTTAAAAACTAAATTCCTCCAGCAAACACATATCTTTGATGAAGAAACCTGCTAAAAGGCTTATAGTTTCAATTTTTCCGACCATTTTATGTCCAATTTCTGGCCCAACGATAACTACATTACAAGTGAGAAGGTGAGGCAAATGATGTAATACGTTATGTTAATTTCAAGCTACGTCATCAGTATTTTCCTTATTGTCTCCTCTTCGACCAGCAAATGTAGACATACGATCAATGAAGCTCTCCAGGAAGTCAGTTTTCACCAATATTCTTTTTTTACAGAAATAAACCTAGTCTGAGGCAATATTTTAACACTCAAAACTCTTGAACCATTAGGTACTACGAAAACAAATAAAATTTGTACAATCGTAGTGGTTAGGTATTGACCTATTGCGTCTGTGGTCGTTGGTCCACCCATATTCGAAGCGCTCAATCAATCGGTTTGTCTGCATTCATATCACAAGAATATGCGGCATAAACTAAAAATCCTTTGAGTGTCTAGTGTCTATTTAGCTCAGACACTCTTAAACAAATAATGTTTCTTGAACAAATAATTTCGCTTCTCGAGAGCTTAGCCGCCTTCACTTGGCAGGAGACTGGATAGTTGAAAAGTGGGAGAAAAAAGGAGACTGGACTTAATCGGAGCTGGGGCACACGGATAAATCGGATACCAGTTCAAGGGTTCGCACTAGGTCTGCAAATGACGAGACACCATACGCAGCTCTACAAACTACTCTATGACTACACTGTTTAAAGTAGACAGTGTAGTGCAAGAAACTTTTGGACGAAACGAGAGAAGATGATGACATTAAAAAAAAACAGATATAAAAGATAATACAAAGATAAGTATCCTTACTTGTTTCAAAATCGCCCAATTTTTTACTGATTTTTATCTCTTAAAGTTAAATTTCTTTTTCGTTGAAAACGAAGTTTGACAACTAAATTTCATTGACCACATTTTTTGCATTATTTTTTTTAGTAGCCTGCTTCAATAGTCCAACTTAGTGTCTGTCTCACCCTTCCTTAAATCTAAAAATGTTGGGATAAGAAATAGAGATCATTTTAAAATATTTTTCTTATCTTCAACGTATCTAAAATTTTTGCTTCAACTAATAGCCTAAATTCAGTAACGCTCTGGGTTCAAAGCGGAATATTTCATCATATTTTTCTGTTGTTTTCAACTTGTAAAATGTTACAAAAAGTTCTTTTAAAAATCGAATTTACCCCAATACTTATAAGAACAGAAACTTAATGCTCTTGAAAAGGAAAAAGCGGCATCACCTATAACGCTGGATTATCCTACGGTTTGAGTATGGATTATTATGAAGTGCGTTCATGTGTTCGATCTTTTGGAACTTTCAAAAAAGAAGGTTAAGGCAATTATCGGTGTCGCTCATCGGAGTGTAAACTGTAAAGAAAAAGGAATATTTATTTTTATGTTGACGTTGAACAAAACAAGAAAAAAAAGCTGTTGGTTTGACTTCAACTTTGTGAACTAAAAAATATTTTTAACATGAATTATCAAACTAAACATTTAAACACGCAAATAATAAAGATGTTAAAAAAGATGTTAAAAAGATGTAAAAGAACTAATATGATTCTGTATTTTTAACTAAAGAAAGTAATCACCATCATTTATTTCTTTCAGCTCAATACACCTAATACACAACAATGCAGCCCTTCATATTTATGTACATATTTTCTTTCCAGAAACTGGAGCATGCTTTATCATAATTTTTTCTCTTGAAAAATCTTTTCCGTGTCAGCAATGCACGAGACCATATTTCACTCGAGTCAACTTCTGTCTCCGCGAGTGATGAAACTCTCAGGTGAGGACGTTGTAACGTTACTTTCCTGATGCACAAGTGACGTCCTTATAAATGGCAGTTCCGAAAAAGAAGAATAGGTACACTCCAACGTAAGAAATTAGACAAATGTTCGAATTGTGCATATTGCGAAGTTTTGGGGTGCTTCCAAAAAATGTTTCCCGCTTCTTTCGGTTGTTCTTTTTAGGTACAACCGGATAGTTCTTGAGACTTAGCAACAATGCAATTGAGGAAAGTAGGCGTGCGTTAAATTTCTTTCAGTCAACTTTTCTCTACTTGTTTTCCTTTAAAACTACATTGCTCTATTGTCGTGAAAACGTCTATTTGTTAGTTACATAGATTCAAAACCGGAGTCGAACTTACCGTTGTTACAAAATATCGTTAGAGTTTTAAGTTCAGTAGATATTAGTAAAATTTCAGTAGATTTTCCTTAAAGTTTTTTATTCGTAGTTACGTCGTAACTTCCTTTATTTACGCATCAAACTTCATTAGTAAAGCATCATTTTTTAAAAAAAATCCGCTCTATAAGTGAAAAATAAACAAACTATTCACATTTTGGCTGTTATTCAAAAAAATTACAATTAAAAATTAGAGCTTCGAATTTACGTGGATACTTAGCACGGGTCAACCTGTTTTTCTAAACAAGCAGTTTCTTTGGAAGTATAATTAATTTGAAGCACTAATGATTCAGTTAATCCCTTCAGTCGGAATTATCTAATGCTGAACCAAAAATGTTTTTATCTGGAAGACTGTACTACGATAAAGAGTATCTTACAGACAAAATTTGAAGTTTGTAGTAGAATTATGATGTGTCCAATACGGTGGACCGAAAAAAGGAAATTTTAAATAAGCAACTTCTAATAGCAAAAAAAAAAGTTGTGGATTGCCATTCTAAACATGGGAAAATTAATTTTAAAAAATAATATTTACGTCTTCAGATCGCGCATTGGAAGCAAAGTTTGGGAAAAAAAGGTAAAAAATGATCAATTTTCAATTTTATAAAATTCCAAATGTTCGAAATTTTTTTCTAATACTGTTGAAACGCATCCTTTCAACACTTTTTTCAATTTCTTTGAAAATATTTGCATTCCTTAACATTTTTTAGTTTGAGCATAAGCCGCAAAGTTATGTGAAATTAACCAAAAATTGATAGGTATACCTTTTTTTGCACATTGCAGTATTTCTTCCTTTAGATTCCAGTTATATATTTTTTACATTAAATGTGCACTGTACAGTTCTTTTCTGGAAATGTAATTATATTTTGTTGCATTAACAACGCAGAACTCACCACAAAATATGTGGCTGCACTTTGTGTTTCACCCTTCAAATCTCAAGAAGAATAAAAAATGTTTGTAAAGTAACTTACATTCACTACAACTATATTATTTTAAACAAGTTTCTACGTTGGGATGAAGGTTTGAAGTTGGATTGTGACTCCATTGTTGCATTAATGTTAGCAAGCATAAAGTTTTTCACATTAATATATATATATCTTTTCTTACCCCAAAATACCCAACCGACCAACTGTTGGAAAAGAGAAACATTTACTGAATTATGGATAAAACTAAAACTTTTTGTAAAATTAAATATTACTAACTGAGAAAGAACTCGGTCGAGAGAAATCGGAGTTTCAAAAACTGACTAAAAAAGAGAGTGTAAGTATATTTGATGCATATTGTCAATGTAATACAGAATGGAAAATGTAATAATAAAAACCAAGACCTTTCAGTCATTAGCATTTGTTAACGTGTGTTAACAGAGTACTAGGGCTTTATATTTTTCAAACTAAACTACAAATGGAACAAAGACATTTGTAAAATATATCTTTAAAAAATATGCTTCTGTAATGGTTCGATAAAATTAAAATTTAAGTAAACAGTACAAAATTTCGTGAAACATGGACCTGTAGACTTATTTAAAATTACAGAATCTACATGACAGGTGTCTGAGGGTCTTCTACACATTGTGAATCCAATGATTCAAAGAAATGCTTACTTAGCTGTTTTTGAGACATTGTTATTGGTCAATGATCATGGCAGTTGACTAGAGTCGAAGTATAAAGGAATTGGATTACAGTAGGGTATACAACGTAAAACTACCCATTAAGCAACTTTTCTTTAGTTATTAAGGAATCTTCCAACAGTATCAAGATGTGAAGCTTCTAACTATAACAGTTAGTTGACGGGCCAACGTGTTTACTTCCTTCACTTCAGTGATAATAAGAAAAATAAGGATAGTTTATCCTTTCTAGAAACTATACATTTGCTTAAGTATGCATTCTAAAAATTCTCATTTCAAACTTCGGCAGTTTAAAGGATTGTGGAACTAGTCAGTGAATCTACAGAAATTCATCTGAGGTATTGGACACAAACGAAGGAATTATATGAAAAACTTTATATTCCTAAACAGCAGTGCCAAAACTGAGCATTAAGTCCAACTTTAAACCTTGATCGAAACTTATAAAGTTGTTTAAAATAATATAGTTATTGCGAATAAAGTTATTTTATAAATATATAAGTCCTGTATCTAACTATTCTTCTTCGGAATTGAGGGATTGGACACTAAGTGCAACCACCTACTTGTAGTGGGTTCTGGGTTGTTGATGCAACAAAACGTAACTGTATTTCCAGCAAAGATCTGTATAGTGCATATTTATGATAAAAAGTAATACAACTGGGTTATAAAAGAAGAAGTACTGCAGTGTACAAAATACGGTAAAAAAGATCGATTTTTGGTTTATTTGACGTAATTTCGCGGCTTATGCGTGAACTAAAAACTGTCAAAGGATGTAAATATTTTAAAAGATATATGAAATTAGTGTTAAAATGAAGTATTAAGTTTAGTTTTAGTTTAAATGGTATTAGAACAAAAATTTTAAACATTTAGGATTTTATAAAAACATTTGAAAATTGGCTATTTTTCACCTTTTTTTCAAACCTTGCTGCCAATGCGCGATCTGAAGACATAAATATTATTTTTTTATTATTATTTTTCCTATGTTTAGGACGGCAATACACAACTTTTTCTCTTTTTTTCGTTGCTATTGGAAGTTGTTTATGGAAAATATCCTTATTTCGGGTCACCCTAATGTCCAATATTCCGGACATACATTTCTGAAGTACATATTTAAGATAAAAACGATGAAACATCCAACCAACTTCATTGTAATTTTTTTTCCAAACGATAGTTTAACATAATATAAGCAATTGAAATGATCAATAAAGGATTATACATATTTTTGTTAAAAATCAGACAAAAAACCTCGCCTTTGCTACGAGAATCAATGGTTGGAAAAATGGGCCACTCTCAATCTCCCAGCCACTATTTGTTAATGTTGTCAATCCCACAACGAAAAATTCTTGCACAGATAATAATAAGCAGAATGTAAAGAGCAAACTACAAGGAGAATCAAGTAATTTAATTAACCATTGAATGATTAGCAGCTGTTTGAAGCTTATGTCTGGTTGTATTGTACATTCTACCTTCCATTGCGCATTGGCTAAGGGTTGGTAAGGCACTGGTCTTCTACGCCTTGGATCTGGGTTCTGTCCCGCAGTAGCCAGTCGGTGAATTTTCGAGATGCAGAAATCATCAGCGCCTATGTCGTGACATGTAAAAGCTCTCTCGGGTGTTTGTTTGGCTTAGAATACCCGGGGCAAAGTTGAATTTCTCTTGCGATTTCGCATCGAAAAAAGCCCAGAAGCCTACATCTGGTGGAAACTGCGCTTCAAAATTATGTGTACCATTGGCATCCGTGCCTTAATGGTGACACAAGAAAGACTGGGACGCACTAGGTCTGCGAAGATCTAAGGCCTCTTACGCAGACGCAATGGGGAAAAAATCTTTTTCTATGCTTCCAATGAAAGTTAGTACCATACAAAATCCTTTTTTTTTTTTTTTTTTTGCATGCTTTTTTAATTTTTGTGTTTTTAATTTAAATTATATGTTTGACCGTTAATCAGGCTTTTATTCAAAATCTATAAACAGTAAGAAAGATGCATAATATATTTGTGTGCATAATATAGTGTTTGAATTAAAATTTGAAAATGAAAAATTAATATCGTTGCCTAACTTGTCCAATACATTTTTAAAGAAAATAGAAGTTCTAAATAGATACAATATTAGAAGTTCTCTTCTTTGAAATCATTATCAGAAAAGTTGCCTTACATTGAAAACGTTTATGGAAATCGTTAAAAAAAGAAAACTAGCAAAGAATTATATCCTTTCTAATAGAAAAAGTTTTTAGAAAATAACTTCGATGTATCGTTATTTCGATTGTACTTACATTTAATGATATTAGCATTGAAATTTTAATTCATCATTCCTTCATCAATCTCTGGGTTTTAACACATTTATTGAAACACTTAGATGCAAAATTGATTTCATTTAAAATACTTCCCTCTGCAAATCATCAGAACCGCAATTCGATTTCACCAGCAAGGGAAAACTAAGAAATTTCAGAATTTTCCCTCTGAAATGTTCCAAAACAGAACACGTTCGATTACCGTTGAATATTATGCGTTCCATTAAGTTAGAAATATCTTAATAAAAGTAAATGGATTTTCTCCCCGATAATTACTTATCCACAAATATGATTTTTTTCTTAAAATTGAATTTGTGAAACACTTGAGTGAAAAAAAAAAAATTAAGAGCAGTGAAAAAGTTGTGAAAGATTTAGTGAATGAAAATCTGATTGCATTTTAGCACTTAAACCTTTTTGCTTATTTGTATTAGTTAATTTGGAACTTCGCATTAATACTTTTTGCTGCATTTGTAAGAAATTTATGCAAAATGTTTTAGATGTAAATATGAAAAACGGAGAACAGACTAATACATTGAAAAACCAATTGTTTTTCCACTACCATTTTACGTATTTAATGCAGTAGAGATAGAGAAAGACCTTCATTATTTCTAAGTGTTCGTATATAAAATACCTAAAGAATGCTTTATTGGTTAATATAGAAACATAGATAGAACTTTGTTTTTAATAGTATCGCTATTTTTTGACTAAATAATATGTGTATTTTTGTAGATAAAAATATTCAAGAGTAATTTTCTATGCATAAAATTCAATTTAACTTCCATAATTATAAAAATTTCATGGTCATGTCACTTTTGGTGAATCTATTAGTTTTTCAAATAGTGATATATTTTGAGCAATTTTAAAATCCATTTTTAAATGTGTGTGTGCGTGTACAGTGCCAGCAAAAAAATCCTTACATTTGGTTGACAATTAAAAACCTAGTATGCTGTGGCCATCACGAAACTTTCTTCTATATTTTTCCTTTTTCTGATCCCTCCCCATGCTTGACGAGGAAGCAATATTCCTAACGAAAATAAAATTACACATGCAAAAACTTGACGACCATTCCAATGTCTGAATTATTGTAAAAACAAAACAAAGAGCGAAAATTGAAAGTTACTTTAAAAGCCTTACTTGAATTAATTACAAATATTTTATTTATTAACAAACATAAGATGGCAGCAGTTAAAAATTTTAAATCATTGAGATAATATTTCCGATCATTTCCATACAATTAAAATCACGAGAAATACGCAGACGACAATCTATTACGATTTATCTTTCTTATTGTTGCATTAATAAAACTACTTTTATTCGCAAAAAAAAAAAAAAAAAAAAAAAAAATCAACACCTCTTGGAGCGATTGGAGTCAAAATTGAACCAAAGCCTGTTTACGTATGGATTCACATATATTCCAAATTTCAACCAGAACGTAGCATTACTTCTTGAGATAGGGCACTCACAATGGAAAAAAAGAACGGGCGATTGCGCTACCCCCTTTTTAGCTGTTGACACCAAAATAAAATCAGCTCTTATACCCACTAAGGGCTACTTGTCAAAAAAATTTTGTTTGCTTCCGTTCGTTATTTCTTGAGATACAGCAGTCACAATTGACGACAAAAAACGTTCTATAACTCAACCCCCATTTGAACTATTGACATCAAAATTGAATCGGCACCTGCTCCTGTTAGGGGCAACATATGGACCAAATTTTGTTTGATTCCGCCAGTTACTTCCTGAGGAATAGCAAGCACGCGTAACTCAAAAAACGTCCCATTGCTCCACCCCCCTTGGAGGAATTCGCGCCAAAACCAATGGGCACAAGTTCACATAGGGGCACATATGTGTACCAAATTTCGTTCAATTTAATGCGGTTGTTTTTGCTGTAGAGCGGCCACAAAAAACTGGTCACACACAGACGTGACACACATACACACACACATACACACACACACACACAGACAGACAGACAGACATTTTCCAAAAATAGTCGAAATGGACTCAGCACATCTCAAAACGTTCGAATCCGTCAAAATTCGAAAATTTGCACGAATCCAATACTTTCTTCTATATATTAGATATAGAAGAAAGTAATAAACAAAAAGTTTCATGTAGAATTTTTAATTGCCAACCAAATGTAACGAGTTTATATATATATATATATATATATATATATATATATATATATATGAGCGGGATGATCTGTGCATGATGCGTGCGTGTGTGTGTTTATATGTGTGTGCTTGTGTATCTATGCGTGCATTCCTATTTAAATAATAAAGCCTGGGTTAAAACTTTAAGGTCGACAATCGACAAAAAAAATTTCAGAAAACGGCAAAATGAAATCAAAGGAATTCTAATATATGTGAATTAGTAACTATTAATGTTCATTGGTAAGAAATAACGCAACAGACAGGATATGTAAAGGATAAAATTACCACAGAACAACAGTGGTATATTAAAAGTTGCTGTTTGAGTTTTAGTTAAAACTTAACGATCACCAGTGTTTATTCAAAACGAAATGTAAATATACAGAAATAAATATCTCCGCAATTAACAAGATTATGGAAACACTTCAACATGTAGTTTCTCATTGATTTCTAAGATGTCGAAAGATAAGAAATACTGATCTTGAATCGGGCTAATTGAAGCTTTTTCTTCAACATTTATGATTAACGCAGCATGAAAAGTGGAAACAGGCTTATTTAAAAAAAAAAAACATATTCAAGTTTTCCAGTTTCACTGATGACTGACTTTGGGCATCTACAATAGCTTACACTTGCTCCAGAGCTCTGCGATAGCCCATATGAACTTTCACAGCACATATGATTAATTCATCTGTGGTTTTAAGTTTTTGACGCTTTGACGATAAATTCAAGGTTTCACTATTCATATTGATGATATCTTGCTGGCCCAGTAAAAATGGGAGCTAATTTCTTCCTTGTTTTCCCAACATTTCCCATTTCCTGAAAGCGAGATAATATTCGAAAGAATGTTGCAGTGGGTACCGAAACGTTCGGAAATTTATTCTGAAAAGTTCAAAAATGGATTCAAACTAATAAGTTGAAAAATACTCAATAATGAAAATTCGTTGTCCCTGACTAAAAAAACATCTTGACTACATTACAAACTAAAAATTATTGAAGGTTTTCGTGCACATGTAAAATAAAAATAAAAATGGCGTGTCATTTCGAACAATATATTGTTGCCAACCAGCAAAATATTTTTTATTTATAAAAAAAGTATCTTAAATATGAGATACTTTATAACGGGTTGCGTGATTTTTCATCATCCTGTGCAGAGAAATACACAAAACTTATTAACTATTTAAAGTACAAAAGATAATACAAAGTGCATTCCATCGTGTCGAACGTAATATTCAGAGACACTTTTATGTTATACACCGAGGGTTTTAAACGTTTAATAATCATTTACTTATAGTTTTGCAGAATTTTGAGAAAGAATAAAACTTCTGTGTAATATTTCATACACGGAAACACATCATAAATCACATCAATTGGTTTTGGAAGCTGAATCACTACATATTGTGACGAACGTAACGTATTTGCAACCCAGAATATTCACATATCCAGCTCTCAATTTCTCTAAGGTTTAGGTAGATATTATTGAAAAAACAATCCTTTTTTTTTTGTCCTAAACTTTATGTTTTGTACAGAATCATACTTATTTTTGCTTATAACGTAACTGAGACAAATATTTATTCAAAATGTGACGTGTGACAAACGTAGCTCTGAACATTTGAAAATAGATTTGACAGGTACGTGAATAAGGAAAAAATAATAAGCAAGCACTGATCCTTTTTCTTACAGTTAGAACTTCTATTAAGATTATTTTTTAAAAAATCACAACATGGACTAAATAAATGCGTTTTTATTGCTTTGTGCAAAATTTATTTTTTTCCTTTGTTTTTTAAGCAGAACATCTTTTTCCGTGTAACTACCAAGAAAATGTCATCCCCTTTTCAAAAAAATTTTGAATTATAAGAAGTTTTCCACCAAGATGACTTCAAGAACTTTTTTGACTAGCGTTTTTACCGCTGTAATTCCATTATTATCATTGTTTTGCATATGAGAGCTTGTTTTTTTTTTTTTTTTTTTTGAAAGATTATTAATTAATGTCTTTTGAGCCTTTCCGTAAGTTGGATATGTTGAGAAAGGCGAAATTTTATGGGTTTACAACTCTAATTCATTTTTCATTCATCTCTCTTTTTCTTCTTTGTCTTATTACTTTTACTTTGTCGTACTATTCAAATGCGCGTCTGCTGTTTTTTTTTCCTGTCATTTTCTCTTTGATTACCTGCCATTCTTTCCCTGCTTTAACTCCATTTTTATATAAAATTCCGTTTTTTCGTATTATACTATCCAAGAAATTTTCATAAATTAGTGTTAAGTTATCGAGTAAATTCTTATGCAAATTAAAAAATGTTATACGGTGACGATAAAAGTTATTTTAGCAAATTATTGATGCAGTGATTGCATTAAGTGGTTACGTAGGTTACAAATAATTTATTGCGTTCGTCAAACTGATGACTAATTGTTTAAATATCTTAATAAAAATTCAAAATTTTGAATTTCTTCCCGGTAGCTCTTGGAAAGAGAACAATGCGCTATTTTCCTTACCTTAGTGCTATGAAAAGCGCGGAAGCGAAAATATGACGTTTTGAAACAAATGTAACAAGTTTTTCAACACAGAATTCAAATTAGACTCAACGGGAAAAAATCAATAATTCCATAAAAGAAATCGGATAAAGTTCAAAACAGAAGCAATAATTGAAAAAATACATCATTTACATCAAATGTGTGCTTAAAAAATTGCAGGACGCGCTTCTCGAATGGTTTATAGGCAATATTTAAGGGAAATACTGACACATATGAGCAATTTCTTCCTTCCTTTATTTTTCAAAAAATATTTTCAATTTCTCAGAGCAAAAATATTTTCGTGATTAAATAGTCTCTTATCTGTGTCACGGAAATTTTTCAGATTTCTTTAAAATATTTCTTCATTTTATGGGGGGTTTTTTCTTTAAATATCTTCAATTGTTCATATGTGCCCCTCTAGGGGGCCATATGTAAATAAACCTGAGGCACATATTAACACGATTGAAAAATACAGAACAAGCATCATATGTCAAAAAAAACCTCTTTAATATGAAACATATTCGTATATACCAATTACATTGAAGGGTTTGCAACCTATACTGTGTCAGTTTAAGTTGTACAGTAACTGTGTTACTAAGCAAGTATTTTTTACGAACTTGTATATAACTCAAATTTTAAAGTTTCGTAGCATGTTTTGATCACTGGATAGATAAGAAAAAATTGTAAGACTGCGCAATGCAAAAAATATTTTTATGTAAAGATTGCTCTTGTTATACATTGCGTTTAAGTTTCATACATAATATGATAATGAATTTTTAAATTATTTTAAACTTCAGTTTTAATTATTTTAATTATATAAAATATAAGGCAAGGCTTATATTTCCAAACTAATGATCAACTATTCAGTAAAAAGAAAAATAATAAATGTAAAATTTCAAAAATAAATGAATAAATATTTAAAAATAATAGTAATTAATAATTAACTGACAAACTTTATTGTGAAAAATAATTATTATGAATATCCACATTTTTTAAAGCGCAGTAATATTTATACTACAGAAAGGATGGTTCACATACTGTACCTTTACTTGAATTTTCATGTAATGGTTTGCAATAATAAATTAGTTAAGCTTATAAGTTACTTTAAAAAAAAATCACGAGAAGAAAATTGATAAAATTAAATGCAGCACTTGATGAAACTAAGAAGTTGTCGCCACAGAAACACAAACTGGCTCAAGTTTGAGGAAAAAGGAGAACTGGTACTGCCATTACTTGAGAATTGTTCAAGATATTCTGCTCGACGCTATTATAGTTAAACATACAACGCTCACATCGGCCATTATATTTTCCACATTGTAAGTTGTCGAGTAATTTTTTGGTACTACTTGTAAAAATCGTTTTTTAATGGGAAGAGCTTTTAATGTATCATACATTTCATTATTATTAATAATCGAACGAGAGCACATTTATTATATATTATCACTAAACTTACTTTTTATCATTACAAAGTGCATCTAATTATTTCAAAGAAAAAATTAATTTTTCTATTTTGAACGGTTTTATGCGAACACAAATGTCCACGTTAGAGTTTAAAAAAAAACAAACAGGTTTTTTCCATCCGTAAAAGGTACTACTTTTAGTCACTGAAGTTGATAGGATGAGCAAAAAACACAACATGGAGCGAAAAAAATTTATTATTTTCAAAATGCTTAATTTTTAATTAAATTTTTTAAATGTTCGATTTTTCAAACAAGGCGAGGTCTTTATGACGTCACAAGGGATGAACTTTGGCGCGTAATTTATTTGCGCGCTGAATTTTTATGCTTGCTGTCTGCAGCGTTTCCACGTTATGATAATTCAGAATCGAATTAAATATTGCGCTCTACGATTGCTATCAACCATATCGTTGCCAGTACATGTGAGTAAAGATGCAAATTAAATATTGAGCTCCGCGCTTAGGGCATAAGTGAATGGCATTTCATCACTCGCGATGTCATGGGTAGAAGCGTAGAAAATAAAATTAAATCTGCGCAACGATTAAAATATATATTTTTTTAAATATTAAATTTTTTCAAATTACTGGTCCCAAAAAATAATTAGATCCTACGTTTTTAGCATGCTCTTTCAGAAAAAAAATGCTTTTAATGTTTCGGAAACGACCCCATTCAACTCCTTTCATATGAAACGTTTAAGCTTATTCTAAGCAATGCTATGTAACTCGTTTTGAAATAATACAATTCTAAGGGTCTGTTCGCTTAACCAGAAATAACAATAAGAGCTTTACGCTTGTATTGGTAAGTATTGATGAATTAGCTGTTTTATTCTTGCATGTTATAATTGCACGTAATCGTTTTCATGTATATAGATTCCAAGTATCCTACTTTCTGCAGTTTTACGGGCGCATTTCAGAAGAGCCAATTTTCGTACGTTTTGAGCTCATTAAAAGCATTTAATATTTCTCTGAGCAATTTAAAATTTCAAGCCTTTTTTTAAGTTAGAAGTTTAAAACCTAGTTGTTCAACAACTCATAAAATTTTTCCTTTTAAGAGAACCATTTCGTCACCACCTTCTTCTTTGTTACATTTTCCAATTTGTAAAATTTTGTCATATTGTGCACACACACATTATATATATACATATATGTGTGTGTGTGTGTGTACGTACAAAATCCTCGATTAGTTCATTAATTTATAATTTGCAAAATCATAGGCAATGGGCCAAAATTATTTTTTTCTTTATAGTTCGTTTTTCTTTCATCAGCTACTAACATGCCACTGTTTGTAAAATCAGTGATACATAGTAAAATACTTTTACATAAAAATTGGATCAGTAAGCAAAACAGTACAATTCGTTTATTTTGTAAAATGCAAAACTAAACAAAAAATTCCAAAATTATCCGACTATGTACCGGGATGCCGAGCGCATCTTATTTTTCTCAATAGTTTAATTTGCATCACTGAAACCACTTCAGAGTCCCATAAGAAAAGTTCCATGGACGTAACCCTCCTTACGTCTATTAAACACTTCCAAAATATCCCTCCGCTGAGACAAAAGCGTCATCGCAAACGGGTAAGCAATCCCGACATTCATCACGCAAAACAGTTAAAGGTTAAAAAATGCATTAATTCTTTACCTGCTTCTCCTCATTCAGAGGGTCTAGTAGAATCTTCGAGCGTATTCCTATCGTTTGGCACCCCCACTTGCTGCCATGGCAGCATTACCACTCTGCGGTGAACTGACGGAATCTGGCGATGCGGGGAATCTTGCTCCTCAGGACGATTGGCCTGGCCAGTAGGGGGCGCTGAGAAGGGTCTTGGCCTTTGTAGTATTTTTTATTCCTCTTAGTGACTTTTTTTCTCCTATTGAATTGCTCTGACAGCATTTCCGTCTCGATGAATGCCAAGAAACTATTTTATCATAACATGTTTGCATATATTTTTAAAATTATTTTCCATCGTGAAGGAAAATCGGAAAGTTCGTGCCAGATTTTGTGGAGAAATGGAAAATACTTTTCCGTTAGAGAATAAATCTGGTTTAAACAACAGAGGATTGTTTAAACTTAAAAGTATCAATTTCTTTTTTTGGAAGCAATTATTTTTTGGAAATATTTAGCTGACTTACAAGTCTAATAAAGATAAGTTTTTTTAATTATTTATTCATTTATTAATTTAATTTAAAAGAAATAATCATGCAACACATTTTATTTTCAAACAATTTAACGATTCTTTTTTACCTATTTATGTTTTAAACTAACGTTTCAAAAAAACTTATAAATGTTTTTGATGTAAAATACTTCCCTAAATATCCTTCTACAATGAATTTAAAAAATATTCTTAATTAACTTCCTTGCATTCAACAAAAAACAGTATAGGTTTAATGTAACGAAATAAAAGTAAACATAGCACTTTGCGTGTGCTTTTAAGACGCTGAGTTAACTATTGAGTTACATCATAATCGCAAAACTCCTTCCCTAATAACTTTTGAGCGAATGTACTGATCTGAAAAAAAAATTGTTTGGAAGTTCTCGGCGAGGACACCTCATTCACATATTTCACTTTTTGATTCGAACAGTTTTTCTTCACATTTTAAACAATTCAAAAAAGCTAAACATTGGCGCCTGCGGGGAAAATTATGGCGATTATAGATCTCGAATTTAGAAGACGGATTTGCTTCAAACAAACTATGTTGAAAAAAGGTTTCCATAAAGAAGATATATAGAAAAAATGTCTTTGATTTAGCTATTTTAAGGATAGTTTTTTAACAATTAAAAAAATTTTAACATTGATGCCTACAGGAGAAGGAATATATTGAAAAAAAAATTTCAGATTCTGAATGTGTCCTTAACTTTAATCTCAATAAATAGGAAAAAAGGTTTTTAATAAAAATAGAAGTACCATCTCTCGAAGACTTAGCAATGACACAAGTCAGAGATAAATACGATTGGATCAAAATAAAATTAAATCAAATCGTAAAACGTTTCCACAAGGGGTGCGGACTTGAACTCCGGCTCCTAAAATTATGCAGTTTCGACTTCAACTCATGTATTCCAAAATGATTTCGACTCCAACTCCAAGACTTCGACTATGACTCGCAGCTTTGGCAGAAAAAGACTCGGAGAGAATATGACCTACTCTGACTCTTGGAGTTTCAAAGCCTTCAACTTAGACTCCTTTGCCTCAAATTAGTCCGGCCCAAACACCACGACTCCAACTCTGATTCCGTTACCCTAGTTTTACCGTGAAATAATGAGTGTTGATATAATTTGCTTTTATTATTTTTTTTTAATAAATTTTTGAATTGTTTGTTTTATTTTTAACAACGGGACATAAGAGGTAATTTGGAGTGCTTTATATTTTAACAGAAAGAAAAAGCTGTGCAAGCGGTAAAATTTTTACGACAACGGTCTTTTATATATATTTTTTAATTTTCTAAAGTTTAATTTTTAAAGGAAAAAAAAATCAGCAACGTGGGAAAAATAAAATTTGAGGAGTTTTTAATTTTACCCAAAAGAAAGACAACAAACGCTTTTCTTTTCTTTTCTTTCTTTTTTTTTTTTTTTTGATATAAAATGTATTTATTTTGATATGCGTTTGATTTTTACTTTAATTTCTGTTATTTATTTATTTACTGATATTTTGAAGACAATTAAATATTTTTTTGAAAAAAATATATAAAAGCTGCATTGTTTAAAAGGTTCTAAGAACGTTCTTTCTTTATTTATTTTTTACGTATCTATCGATAGGAATATTTCGTTTTTTGAAATCGGCTTAAAATGTAAAAATTTGTGTCGTGTAACATAATTTGCAGTCTCAGCTAATTAAGAGAATATTAATCAAAGAAGCTAGAAAGCCGATGTTGGTATACTCAACAGTAGGCTTATTGAGCTCTAGTCGGAACTTCTTGTTAATATGATTAATTGCGATTTAAATTTACAGATTAAATGTCGAAAATACTATGATATTAGCTTTTGGAGAGATAACAATTTCTTCCTTCTTCTGATTGATGATCGTTTTACGGCAGAGGCTATTCATCTATTACGTCAAGGATAGATTACACTTACAAAACTAATTGTTTTCTGAAGTATATAAATAGTTTTATTTATTTATGAAACAATTCTCCTGTTTTGCTGCTGAAGTTTCCAGCAAAGAAAACGCTCAAAATTGGAAACATAAATGTACCCTTAACTAAGTCAGTAGCAATGGACAAATGAAAAATAAAGAGTGTCGAAGATTTGGTTTCTCTCTGTCATGTGCAGTTACCGAAATGTGTAGCCTAAACTTAAAAAGAGCAACGAGTTAGCCAAAGAGGACAACAGTTTTTAAGAAACAGATTATTTGAATCCCAGATAGACATTCTAAGAAACAAAAAATCAAATGCTTTACTCAGCGACGCTTCTAATGGAGAAAAAGCACAACAGTATTTTGTATTCTGAGCTATATGTATGCTTTTTACGTGCATTTTCTATAACACTGTAGGCGAAACATGAGTGCAAAATACAGTTGTTTACAGTTTATAATATTTTGTACACAGATGAAATTTAGTTGTAGAACGAATTTAAGGAAAATATTGATAAATCATTGGTAAGCATTACAATTTAAAACAAAAAACGAGTTTTATACATATTGAATCAATTTCAATGTTCATAAAAAATATCGACAATGATTTAGAAATAATGCAAATCAGTTTAAATTATATGAAGTAATATCCTTAACTGGACTAAATGGACTAATCCAAAATGCGAAGTAACAGCAAAACTGCCAGAAGTTGTTTGTATTTTCATCAAGGGGGTGTTGAACACAGTTTTTCACTCCATGGTGTCTAATAAAAGTGAGGGGCAACATTAAATTGGCCTCCGGTCCGTATTACGTAATATTTTGCAAAATCGTCCAAGAATACGGATTAAAGTATCCGTGCATTCTCTACAAGTACTGGTCTCAAAATATGAATATCTATCGGACCCTATCTCTCCTGAACAAGTTTTTTCGTCCTATAAAAAGAGTAAATATTTTTAAAAAATTGAAGAACATAGAAAATAATATTTACTATTTAGGTAGTTTTGTTTTCTTTTTAGCACCAGAAGTTTTTTTTTTTTTTTTTTTTTTTTTAATATTTTTCTCTTTTGCTTCTTTGTAAGATGGCATTTAAAGTTTTGCAATATTGTTTATAGCAAATGGTTATAAACAACTTGCCTGTTGCAGTAATCTAGAGTAATTTCCTTTTAAAGCTTCAGCATTAGAACATAGAGACATAAAATCACTACTACGCTCAACACGCTTCTGTGGCGCCCTCACAACTGAGAGGTAGTTAATTTTAGTTTTTAATACATAGTACGGGTGTACGTTAGGTTCGTCCCCACAATGAAAGAGGAACCATGTTTCATTGTTCAAAAACCATTTTCAGTCCTTTAAGTATTCCTATTTTGTTTCTGCAGTTTTCTCTACATTTAGTAAAAAGGAACTAACTGAATACCTTTTTAAAACATAAAGTTTTTTGAGAACAGCAGAATATTTGCGAAAATACTTTGCTGTTGTATCATGTCAAACACTACGTGTAACTGGGTTCAATTTGTCTGTATGTTAATATTTTCATAGGCGAAGTATCTCATATATTATCACTTTTATTTCCTGGTCTTTATTATTTTAATGTAATCCTATTTTTCGTGAAATGAAGATTTTCGTTGCTAGTTGACGAGATTTAGAATTGCTATCTCTCTTTTTCAGGCTTGGGTTAATGAAGCTTCCATGGTAACAAATCCAACCATCAGTGTAAAATGTTCTAGTAAAGAGCTCAGTTTTATTTATTAATGTACTCACTTACAAGTTCCTAATTTCGTTAACTTTTAAAGCTTGACAGTGAAAATAAGACGAGGAGACAGGATCAAGGGAGTGTACTGGAAGAAGAAAGGCGGTAAAGATGGAAATCAACGAAATGTTCTACGGCGGTACTTTGTAAATAATAAAAAGGATCCATATCCAAGCATAGTTTGAATTATTTATTCATGCCTTCTTTCGAAAATTCGAAATAAGATTTTCGATTCGAACTTCGTGGTCCTAATTCAAAACATTACCGTCCAACCCACTAATGGATTAGCCAATTTGCCATGAAATATCATTCTAATAAACCGGATATTCTCAGTAATCAAAATGACGAATCTTTTTTTTTTTTTTTTTTTTGGTGCATTGAAAGTTGATTTGGGGACCACGGTATTTTTTCTGCGTTGACGAGTATGCGAAAACAGCTCTGTTTTCAAAAGTTTTTAGCTAATTAAGGAAACATTTTGGCAAGTTAATTCTTGTATGACTAAAAATGCATATATGAATGTATAATATAGTACCTTCAAATTGATTTTTCATACAAAATAACGAAATCTATGATGCAATGCGTAATATGATTTTCCTCCAAATCGCGAAAAGTTGAAATTTTACTTCGCGCAGGATTTTGAATTAAATAATGGGCTTACATTTTCCAAAATTGGCTTTAACTACAGCCAAGTGTCACAGTAAGATACTATATCTCTTCTTTTTAGCCCATAAAGTGGTATATATATATATATATATATATATATATATATATATATATAGCAATAAGTATAAAAATGTTGTGTAAAACCATAATTATGATGTAAAACCTGTCCTTAAAAATATTTTTCTACTAGTTTTACTTATATTGATGTATAAGTCCTAGAATAGGTTCCCCTAAATGTGTACACAAAATTTGAGAACAATAGCGTTAAAAGTTAAAACTCACAAAGATCCCAAATGTAAACTGTCCCTTCTATTTTATTGATAACTTCGGAAGTATTTTGACGATCATTAAAAGTTTGGTACCAAACTCTTCAGAAACTTAGGAACAATAACATATATATATTTTTAAAAACATCAGACTTTTTTCGGTTAAAAAGTCGTGAGACCCCTTAGCGAGACATTCTTTTAACCGATATTCTAAGAAAATGGATCGACTGTATTTGAAAGAACCGATATAGAAGAAACGAAACAGCAAAACTTAATCTAAATGCAAAATTCCCCGGTTACTAATTCCCATCATTTAAGATTGATAAGAAATGAAAATACATTACGTTATACGCTGTAAATAATCTGTATGGTAACTGTACTAGTAGATATCGGCCATTAAACCTTTATCTCTAATATCGCATTCTAATTGTTATTTTCTTTTTTATGGATCTGCCTCATATTACATATCCCAAAAAGCCAAGTCATAATATGACGGATGCAAATTTCTTGGTCATTTGAATTTTGATTCCATTTGCAGAAACAAGAAACCAAACGATTAAGATCCTTTAACAATTCATGATTGTGAAAAACATAATTTCAATTCAAAACGTCAACATTCAAATGAATGCTGGATTTTCGTCTTTTTTTTTATACAGCAATTTTTTTCCTTTTATCTCGATCTTCTGTTTAATTTTGCAGTAACGTGATGTAAATTATGTAATTAAAAATAATAAATGCAATTTGGCAATACATAAGCTAAAAAATTGTTAATTATTCTTTTTTGTTCAGATAATTCAAATCTTGCAACAATAAATGCTCCGAAAACGCTCATATTTCTTTCATTCTTTTGATGTTACACCGGCAAGATATTTTTAATGAACTTATATTTCATTTCTTCCGTTTAATAAAAAGAAACTTAATAAACATAAGCATTTAACATGTAATTTGGAAACCAAAATGGCATCTTTTTTTAGCATCCAATGTTAAAAAAGGCAATTTGCCATTTTAGATGATTTGTAACTTCGATATTTATTTAAAAGAAGGATTTTTTTTCTTTTTTTAAAGTTCTTAGAAAAGTTATTGAAAAACACGAAAGATTTATTTGATTCTGTACTCCTACGCAAGTCTAACTGTATTGTATTTAAAGTTTTTCAACTCCGGGATGAATTTCTTGCTAATTTTTTTCAAAGGTTGATTCCGAAAATTTATTTACTTTTTTCCATGTCTTTGAAAGTCAAGAACTGAAACGAACTATAGTATAGAAGGATTACTTTATTTGTGTTCAGCAGCAATTTATTTCTTTGAAAATGTTTTTTATAGGAAATATTTACCTTCAGCAACGAAACGTCATTGTAACTGAGAGCACGTGCAGCCTTTTCTTTTATTCTTTTCATGTTTATTTCTATTTTTACCCTAAAAACTGACTTTCATTCTCCTTACTTTTTTCGTTTCAGTATTTTCTGTAAGTATTAAAAAAAAACTAACTGCAATGAACTATAACTCAACAAATATGTTATAGACAACTCAACTCAAACAATAAAAAGAACTTTTGTTTGTTCATTATGTGTGCAACGCAGCGTTTTCATAAGATTTCACTGTTACAGAATACTTTTAACAATGACCAATTGACAGGAAGCCTAACAATGTCGTGTTTTTTTTCCAATATAATTGTTTTAGAATCCGGAATTATATTTAATGAAAGTCAAAAAAAAAAAGAGCAATTTTTATGAAATAGTGAAATGGAACTATATCAATTTTTCATATTTTTCTGCAAGTTTGAATCACATAGTAGAGAACTACTTAAATGCGTAAAAATAACTGTTGCCTTAACAACTAATATGAATAAGAATATACAGTGAAATCCTGTTCCAATGGACAACAAGGAACAGCTAATTTTGTTCGTTTTGACGAGAATTTCGTTGTAATGGAATTCATGCTATGTAATGGCAGTTAAATTGGGACTGCAAATTTTTTTAGTCATATCGGATGTTTCGCTCTATCGGAATTCTTTGTAATGGGTTTTCACTGTAGTATTATAAATCAGGTATCTTAACAATTAATACAAAATAGCATTGGATATTTACAGGGTTCGCCGATATATATCAGTAGATATATATTATAGATATCACGACATATATCCGATATTTATTTGGAAATTATCATGATATTTTGATGTTTTGGATATTTATTTTTTCAACTGCGGTATATATTTTCAATATAAAAAGTATATTAATCATAGCAATATTGTTCATATATTATTAAAAATAACCAAAAGGTTATGTACTATATTTTTATGATGTATTAATACATTATTAATATAACAAATATAATATTCCTTTTTATTTTATATTCATAAAATTATTAGTAATGTAACAATTTTAAACCATATTAAAAGTGCCTAATTAAATATTAAACGTTGGTTAGAAAAAAGAGAATATCTAACGACCGTGCACTAGGGTGGAGCAAAAAAAAACGAAATTCTTTTTTGCGAGTTGCTGGCGCGGAAAAGTTGCGACTGGTGAAGACTTAAAAAACAAAAAAAAGAGCGTTTAAAATCGGATAATATCTTCCGATAGCGCAACAAGACTGAAAATTTGGAAAAATGAAAAATTTTATGTTTTTTGACGGATTTATTAAAAATGTTGTAATAGTGATTTTTATGCTGTTCGTCTGAAAAATTGCGATTGGTGAAGCGTCGAGAAATTAAAAAGAAATTTTGAAATCCAATAATACTTTCTAATTTAGGAACAATCCAAAAAAATCGAAAAAATTGAGAATTTCACCTTTTCTTTGTGATTAAAAAAAAGGGTCTAATTCCCCCCCCCCCCTTTGGTTTTCAAACCAGTACGATAAGGAAAACACGTTTAAAAAGCACAATATATTAGAAAGCAATACACATAAACATTCCTTTATTTCTCGATTTTGAAGGTATCTTCTAACCATGCGAAAGTCCCATTCCTTACAGTAATTAGCTATTTTCAGATAATAGAAGATCATAAAATAATTCTACCATCCAGTCTTATTGTTTTAAGTGTTACTTGTTGAACCTAATTTATAATCAGATCTTTTGGAGACTTGAGCATCAATTTATCTGGATTTAAATGTTGTTCTTATGTAGCCCCCTTGATTTAAATTCGCAAACTTTAAGCGAAGCCTCCGTCACTAGCTTTACGCATCTTTCGACGACTTGCGTAATGGCAGCTGGAATAATTCTTAAATCACGTCTATAGTACCCGGTGTAGTACCCGTTATAATAAAATGTCTTCATTAGTAACTTTTCGAAGAAAACGTGGAGGAGTAACTTTGTCGTGCTCCAAGCAACAATCTCTTTGTAATCAGTGGCTTCTAAATTTAGGGATGGAATGAAAAAGTTTCTGATGTTTTTGCTTTTAGAAACAGATTCTCTGGCTTTTAAAACCGTTTAAAAACTCTATTTCTCATATGTACCTCCTTTTATCAATAACCTTGGCCATCAATAAGCTTTCGGGATGTGGAATAAAAGAGCGCGCATTGAGAGAGATTCTTTCAACGTCAGGTCCAACAACTTGTTTCAGGTTTTTAGGCAAGTATTCACAGGTTTGAATTGTTTTGTATAAGCATGAACGGGACCGCGTTCGTGAAGTTTTTGCAGTTCTTTATTTCAAACCAGACTGGCATGTAACATGTCAAGATAAAAGTAACAATGTCTTTTAATGCATCTAATGGGACTGTTACATTTACGTAAAGTTTGAGGACTCTATTTGCACAAGTGAGCCATCTGAAATGTGAGAGTGTGGCGGGGTCAAGATTTGACCAATCATTTGGACAATTGCAATTGCTTGAGATGTATCCAAAAGATACCTTTGATCCCTACTCAAATTACCTACTGTACCTAAAACAGAAGTACCTACTGTTTACTTCCATAGTTGTACAGTCAATTACTTGAAAATCTATTACCGGCTAGTATCTATTTTGGCTGATCCGGAGTTTGGACACGTGGCTTCGCTTAAAGGTTGCGGATTTAGATCGAAAGATGGCTACATAAGAGCAACATATAGATCAGTTATGCCCAAGTTTTTCAAAGATATCTGATTCATTAGATTCAACAAATCATACTAAAAACAATAAGACTTGCGTACTGGATTGTAGAAATGTTGCTAAATATTTTATAATCTTCTATTATCTGGAAATCGCTCATTGTTGTAAATAATGGGAATTCTGCAATAATTAGAAGATACCTTCAAAATCGAGAAACAATGTTTATGTGTAATACAGTACTTTTTAAAAGGCTTTTTCCCATAATGTTGAGTATAAAATTAGAACTTTTTTTTTTATCATAATAAAAAGATGAAATTCTCAGTTTTTTCCATTTTTCAGGCTTGTTTCTGAATAAGGAGGAATTATTCAATTTCAATATTTCTTTTTCATTTCTCAAGGCTTCACCAATTGCAGCTGTTCGGTCTTGGAGCACTGAAAAAAAAACATTGAAGCATATTTGTTTAAAAATTCGTAAAAAAGCATAAAATTTTCCATTTTTCCGAATTTTTAGGCTCGTTGTGCGATTGGAAGATATTATCCGATTTGACTATATATTTTTTAAGTTATTATTATTCATCAATCGCAACTTTTCCGCGCTATTGCAACTCGCAAAAGAATTTTTTTTTCGCTCTACCCTACCGACTGTTCACCGATTAATGCATATTTTTTATTTCCGAATCTCAAACTGTGTAAAAGCAGATAACAGAAGAAAAATGAGTATAACAACTAATGCTAAATTAACTCCATTAAAATCGATAACAATGTAAAGTGGAACATTAGATTTAAATAAGGAAAGAAACTTTAGTTTTAAGTCTACACATTGTAGCAATTATAAAAGAAAAAGGAGAGTGATCTGAGGGTGCTTTGATTTGATTTTATTTTTATTTATTTATTTATTTTTTTTTTTTTTGAAGACATTAGTTTGTGCAGATTGAAAATATCAGATATATGTATCAAAATATCCTATATATACAGTGGCTCCCAAAAGTGTTCGTACACCTTGAAATTTTGTAGTAAAACCAAAGTAACGCGAAACTGAATTCGAATATGAAATTCTTTTTTCTTTTTTTTTTTTTTCACACCAATCCTATGCCATTCTGAATAAAACCCAGTAGTTTTTTTTTTTTTTTTTTTTCACAATATTGCTAGATTTCATTTTTGAAATTTGTCAAAAAACGATGAGACAGAGAAAAAATACGCCATAAAAGTCATCGTACACTGAAATATTTTCGAATTAATTCATGATTAAAATCATCATATGTGGTTTTTTTTTATTATTATTATTGCATTGTAATGACACTGTAAAGTCATTTGCCTTTAATTTTTTGTTTATTTATTCCCTAATATTCTACTTATTATTTTTAAATGGCAGGTATGTGTTGAAAACAACAAACACGATTCGAAATTTTAATGTTTTCCCTCACTGTAGCCATAAATTGATTTGAAATGTCTCTAAATTAGTTAATTTACACCATTCTATAGTGAAGTGCTTGATAAAATGCTTTAAAGACAAGAATCGGATCGAAAACAAGGTAAGAAAAGGTCAACTGGCAAAGTTAACAAAGCGTGATCGGAGGTTTGCAGTTAAAACAAATTATGAAAAATACACATTTGAGCGCTGAAAAAGTTTCTAAAGAATTGAATGAAACATTTTACGTTCAATTTTCACCTAAAATTGTTCGCCAAGTTCTCTTATTAGCTAAATTAAAGGGGACCTCTTCCCGTAGAAATGTTCTTGTTCGTGCGAAAAACAGTAAGCTAACGCTTTCCGTCGTAAATTAAATGATAAATAAGCTCAAAACGTTTTGGAGAACGTCTTACTTATAGATGAAAATAAATTCAAAATTTTGGGTTAAATTGTTGTATAATTGTCAATAGAGGAAAAAATGAGGAATTTTATCTTAAGAACTTAGCTGGATCAGTTAATCAGGACGGTGAAGGTGTTCTTGTGTGAGGGTGCATAACAGCATCAGGACTTGGAAATTTAGAATTTTCTGATGAAATAATGAATCATGCTGTTCATTTAAATATTTCAAAAAACAATTTTAAACTATTAGCCCAAAATTTGGCAATCGGAAGTAACTTTGTTTTTTTTATCAAAATAACGATAAGAAGTACACGTTTGCGTTTGGTGCCTCAAAAAGTGGCCATAAATTTAGAAATATCTCCTCAATCGCTAGATTTAAACTTAATGGAACATATTTGGAGATATCTGGTGGCTAGATTACGAAAATACACCATTGAAACGAAAAGCGAACTAGAAACAGTAAGACTCGAAGTGCGGCTGAACACTTATTCAGAAATTGCATGAAAAAAAATGAAAAAACAATGAAATCTATTCCCAGACGTTTAAAAGCTGTTGTTGATACTGCATGGTATTCTACTAAATAATAATTTTGTAAAAAGTTAGATTATTTACTAATTTTTTGACATTTTTTAAAAGTGTACGAAGACTTTTGTGAGATAAAATTTCCGGTACATTTTGGTTTTTGATTTTTAACAAGAAGTTCTGTCTAGAACTAGACGAGCCTACTTTCCCGTATACCCATAGTACTTTCTAGTACCTGATCAATATTCTCAAAAATAGCTAAAATCGCAACATATTTTTTAAAATATTTTAAGCTGATTTCTAGGAATAAAATATTCCTTACTTTTCTTTAAAAAAACGAACAAATAAAATAGCAGCACCTTTTAAACAAAGCAGCTAATACACTTCTTTCCATTAAAAAAAATAATCTTTAACAGCTTTCAAAACGAAAAAATAATAATTATAAGTTTATTAAAATAAATACATCATATTAAAAAAAAAATCGTTTCTTTTTCCCCTGTTGCCAAAAATAATTTTTTAAACGAATTAATGCACTTATCAAAATAAATAAAAACAATAAAATGTTAACTTAAAGAAATAATTTTCATTGTCAAAAAAAAAAAATCGTCTGCGCATATCTTTAACATAAATGACTTCGAGTTCATTCGCCGAAAACTGAATACCTAAATTAAAACTTTAGCGTGAAAATAAAAACAATAACTATTTCACAGTTAAAACCACAGCAGCGGAGTCGGAGTCAATCTCATTTTGGGATAAAAGAGTCAAGGTCGAATATCCAAGAATCGGAGTCAATCATTTGTCCTCCGTGTATAAATGTTTGCCAAAGCTACGAAGTCAGAGTCGAAATCGGGGAGTCGGAGTCCGATTAATTGTCGGGCACAGGAGTCAGAGTCGAAGTCAGGTGCCCCTAAACTCTCGGAGTCGGGAGTAGGTCGTCAAGAGCTATTTCCAACAAAGTTTGTTTGAAGTAAATCCGCCTTTAAGTTCGGAATCTATATTGACTTTCAGTTTCTCCTTAGGTGCTAATGCTAAGAGATTTGAACTGTTCAAAATTGAACGAAAACTTGTTCAAATCAAAAAGATATTTTCGATACATGTTTTTCATCAAAAGCTTTTCCCTACAAAGTTTGTTTGGAGCCACTTCGCTTCTAAGTTCAAGATTTATTTTTGATTTGAATTTCCCAGTAGGCGCTAATGTTAAGTTTTTTTGAACTGTTCAAAATTGAACGAAAAATTGTTCAAATCAAAAAATGAATTAAGGAATGAGATGTCCTCGCCGAGATCTTTCTAACAAAAAAAATTTGTTCGAATCGGACTATTCATTCAAAAGTTATTAGGGGGGGGGACAGACAGACAGACCGACCGACAGACATTTTTCCCCATCTCAATACCATACTTTCCAATTTTTAATCTTTCAATATTTATCTAACTATTTTATTTATTTTCGATTTTTTTTTTTTGTTTTTTGTTTTTCGGGATATTTTTAAGATGCATTAAGCCTTCTTTCATGCTTTTTTCTTCTTTCTCTGATTTTTACTGGGAAAGTAGGCTAAAAAATTAAGCTTTAATGTTTTATTAAAAATTTTCGTGTAGTTTTGTTAAAAATAGATCATAATTAAATACCTGTTCCGAAATATTATTTCTAACCAATGCCCATAGGGGCCTAGTTCATTGAAAGCCGTAGTTGTACGAACACTTTTGGGAGCCAGTCTTATTTTAGGACATTTTTGTTGGAAGTGCCGATCACTGGTGACTATACAATTACTGGGGGTGTTACCTTAGTTCTATGAAGACACGTGGTTTCTTACAAAAAGCTTAAAAAAAATTCGAGGATTCGAAAGGTTCCGGGAAACCAGAGGGGGGGGGGGTTACAACATTAAACGGAAACAACCAACGTTTCATAGCACAAAGTTATATGGAATATTATAGTTATATAGAATTTTGCATTATAAAAAGGTTTCCTTTTACTTCTCTGCACACAAGCATTTATTTATTTCTTATAAATCTCCAGGTAAAAAAAGTTTGATGCGATTAGAGATGTAAAATTTCCGGAAATTTTGAAATGGTGGTGAAAAAAACGACTTTTTACCGGGGTTTTTTTTCGGGAAAAAATCAAAAAAATTGATTTTTTTTTCTGAATAAAAATAGGGTTTCTCAATAGCTCTGTGTTTCTTGGAACATATAAAAGGTGAAGCATTAAAAATGTATATGCAATCCACATATCTTCTTTTTCTGCTTGACAAAAATACACATAAATATAAGTTTATTCAATAAAAAATAAAAATAAAAATAAAATAAACCTTTTTGTTTTCTAGCTGAGAGCTTTCTTGGTCAAACACCAGAAATAAGCCAAGTCGTCATTCAACCAATAATATTGGGTAAGGTGTATCCAATCATAACAATGACATTTTCTATTTTAGATTGCCTTTGAAACCTGAAATAGTAATTGTAATTTTTGACTTTGAAACAGGATTGATATTGTTTGAAAGAAAAATAAGTATGATTTCCCTTCCTAACAATGTAATTTTACTGTCTGTCTATTGAGATTTGAATTTTTCCAACCCAGTCTAAATCCAAATAAAAAACTAAATAGGTTTTTCTTTTTCTTTGCAACAAAAACCCCAACCAAAAATTGCGTTATTGTTTCTAAAGCTGAACCAAAATTTAAACTGGAATTTCAGTTTAATCATATGGTTGTTCTAAGCACAGTAGTAAAAGTAGTCATTCATACCTGCACTTTTGCACAAAACTGAATAATTATAACCAAGTGTTTCTCTGTTTTGTATTTTACTTAATTAATAAAATGTTTTAGGGTCATTTTATCAGGATTTTTGTTTTTTTTTTTTTTTCAATTCTGAAAAAAGAAAAGAAAAAAAAAACATCGGAATCAAATGTATGGAAGAGCCAAACTTTAAAACACATTATCTCAGCTTGAGCTCAACTGCAGATTACTTTTGTGCTTAGCACGGCAGTATACAGCGTGCGTCAAATAAATAAATAAATAAATAAATAAAAAAGAAAATTAATTTCAATTCTGAAATTTTGAATTCAAATTATGTTTTTCGCAATCACGAACTGAGACAGGACCCTACTCATTGGAGTTATTGTTTCCAGAAACGGCTCCTGTCCCCCCCCCCCCCCAAGTCTGCCTCTCCTCCTGGGCGGTTACTTGTGCATAGTTGTGTGTGTGCGTAGACCTGTGTGTATGCACGTAGGCATGTGTGTTAAGTCGTGTGTGTGTATGTGTGTGAACGTGCGTGTGTGTAGGACATGGACGCCTCCGACCAGGAGAAGCGGATAGCTCAAAACCGGAGCAGCCGCGCCGTGCCGCGCCGCCAGCAGAGGACGGTGGGCGGTGGTGCTGCAAAGGCTTCTGGTCCAAGTTGAAAAAGGCACTGACACCAAAAACGGTCAAATGAGAACAATGAGCAATCGTGATTGCTCAAAAACCTCAGACAAAGATTGCATCATCGAATGGAAGTAAAGTTATTTCACTTTAATGAGTGAATTATTTATTTCCGTTTCTCATTTTATTAGAAAATAATTTACAATATATCTCATAGTTTATGTATTTTTTGGTATTTTAATAATATTAAGCAAAAGATCTGCTATTTTAAAAATGTTTCACCAAGTAGAACGACAGTTCGTTTGCTTGTTGTGCTTCGGCAAACAGTATTTGATGCGGTATGCCACTTCAAGAGGCTTGAAAATTATAGTCGATGTCCGGAAAGTGTACAAAAACGAACAGTGAATATTTCAGTTAATCGTCAGGTCATCCAAAAGTGAGTTCAGTGAAGTCCTTGGGTTTCCGAGGGAGAAGCCGTTCCTTAAGATGGTAATTTGTGACCGATAAGTGCGAATAAGGGCAAAAACAGCTCAAACAGAAGTTTTACGGGTTCCAAAAAGTTCAGGCATTCGTATGACCCCGAGGATGCCAAAAGTGTTTGTGATGGACCGCAAATCCTGGGTGGAAGAGATATCTTTCACTGATTTACCGTTCAACCAGTTCATAACCCCCTGATCAATAGGATTTGGTCTGTAGACACTCCAAGCACCTTAGAAAATGTTAAACATCGCCAAAATTCGATGTCAGACCTTGTCAGTGATGAAATCAGCACAAGCGACAAAAGAAAATCTCTATTTTTTTGTGGATGAAGGCCATAAAATGAATCAAAAAGTGTACCAGAAGCATATTTTAGAAGCTGTGGACCTAAGTGCACTTCAGCACAGCAATGTAGACGAGACATTTCAATTTGACTTCACACCAGTTCATCCAAAAAGACAAGAGGGGTGCAAGGCGCATTGACATGATATCATCTTTAGAGTGGACGCTCTACTAGCTAAACCTTAATCCCACTTATTACGCTGTATGACTTATTTTAGAATCAAAGCTCTACCTTAAACTACACAAAAGTTTATGCTCTCTAAACCAATTGCTTTATTGGGAATAGGATTGGTTAAAGGTAAAAGACTTGCGGCCCTTGGATGAAAATTTCAATAAGCAGTTGCACCTCTGTAACTGCAAAAGGCTGCCAGTTTGAAAACAATTAAATTTATTGATTGCTAAAGATCTTCTCATAAAATATATATGGAGAATTGCTTGTCCGGGTTTTTGACCGCACCTTGTACATTTGATTCGCACAGTCAGCAGAAACATAGTTCTGTAATTAAATGATTAAAGTTATTCTTGTTTGTTTTACGAAGAAGGAAAATAAATTGTTTACTAAGGATATTGTTTTTATTTTATTTATTTATTTATTTTTGCAAAAGGTATTAAATGTTTTTTGATCTATATGCAAATTATATTATCATACAACAACTTGCATTATCAAAATTAGACAGTATTTTAACATATAAGGAGGGGTGGGGGGAAGGAAACTCAGAATTTAAGTGTGAGAAATTTCTAATAGCTTTTTGCTGAAAATATCAATTAAAACTTCCTGGAAAGTTGAAAAAAATTCATGTTCTCAATTTTTCCGGATTGAAAATAAACCTCTTCGGAAAAAACTTTTTTTTCCGAAATTTTCCGGTTTTTTCCCCGACTGTTTTCATTTCTAGATGTGATGTGCCCCCTAAAACCCACCGTTATTCAAACCGAAACTTAAATATAGATACAATAAGTTTCACCATTATTTTGCATCAAAATACAGGGAAATCCTTTTACAACAAACCTAAAGGAATCGTAAATTTTGTTTGTTGTAACGGGAATCGCGTTGTAAGGAATTTCAAGCATTGTAATTTACTTAAAACAGAACTGAATATTTATTTCGCTGAAACGGAGATTTCTTTTGCATCGTTACTCGTTTTGACGGAATTTCACTGTATTCTAATTCTTTTTCTCTCAGTAAGATGTCCAAGAATTACTGGGAAAATATTGAAGTTTGAAATGCGTCGTTATTATTTTAAAGTGATAAGAAATATTATAACAGGTTAAGTTATTTGTAAAAACATATTATTTATGGCTCTGATTTTAAAAAAATGCTTGACCTTGGACGAGTTTATTTATGTTTGAACTGCGAAAATGATTGCATGAGTCTTTTTTTTGGAACCACAAATCAATAACCGCTATTGGTAAAGCAAAATGGCTTTGCCTATTGTTACGTCGTCTTATCAGAGCCAGACTGTACTTACCCTAGGTTGCACCTACGTTACTGAATAAACGAAATAAATTGATTTCAAGCTTTTCTATAAGCTGTTATTTCTAATACCTTCTTATTCGACTTCACTAGATATTCCCTAGAAAGGAGAACTTACGAAAGAGAGATTGGCAATAATATTTTCTTATGGCAGTTATTCTCAATAATAGACACTATTTCTGGCCCAGACAACCACCCTTCTTCGTTCTGACCGCATATATTTCATGCCAGACAAATAAAGCTGTAGTTTCTTGAATGGAAGTTTCCTTATAGAGGAATGATCGTAAAATTTTCGCCGAAGTGTTATTCTTAACCGGACAAATTGTCCCGGATCTTTCTCGAGATGAGATTTTCTTGAACAGCAAATGGGTTTTGAAATTTAATTACTATTTTCGTGACACAATTGTCACATTCTGATGAAAATTCGGTGAACTTGAATATAATCAGTCAACTTATCATAGAATACAGTGATTTTTATTACCACTCGAAAAGCAAAACTCTGCTAAACTTTCTGAAATTTCCCTGCTAATAGACTGGAAGTGTATTATGTCCTCAGATAAGTTCTACTTACCGAATTTAAAGTAATAATCAGAAGAGATAAGTTTTTCAACGGTGTCGTATAGTCCGATTGCGAACAATTGACCCTTGTCAATCGTTTGAGAAAACGGGTCCATTCCTTAAAATAGGTAGCAAAGGATGAAAGGACACTTGTCATATTTTGGAGCCTAATAACATTTTGGCAATATGAAAAAAAAAATTACTCATAGTATATTTTCTTTATGTGATTATTTAGACCTGAAAGATTTAAGTTGCGGCAATAATTGCGTTGAGTTGGAGAAAAAGTAAAAATGACAAGCCTTGCATTGCTTTTTCAACCCTACTCTAGCCAATTTTCAATTGAAATTAATTATTTGGGGCGTGGTTATATCTGACCAATGGCTGCTGAAAGAAATAAAACCAAGTTCCACCCACTTACGTAGGATGTGACCAGTGCAATGAGAAACCGGCCTTGATTGCACAAAATTAAAATATTTTATCTCTATAGCTATTTTCCTAAATTCCAAGGTGACGTACTGTCTAACCATCGATTATATGGAAAGGCTAATATCCGGTTTATAAGCGGAAATGGACGTATCTATTAGTTTACAGGGGTGGTAGTTTGTTCGTTACAGATGTGCGCTTTTGCCTCTTAATTATTTAGACGCACTTTTGTACAAATGACAATTAGGTCACGGCAATCATTCTTTTAAATTTAAACTATATTCGATCTATATTCTTACTACAAAAATTATTACATAATTTTGAACTTACCATTTTGTTTTTACATTTCCTGGCGAAATGAAAAGATTTTCTTTTCTTTTTGTTGTTTCCATAGAAACTCTGATTCCACCCTTTTTTAATTTGGAGAGTGCAATAAATTAATAACGCACTAGTGACATTATAAAACACGTTCATCAAAATCCCATCGCTATTTTCCCTTCTCCCCCGCTAGATTCATTCAGATGAAATAGTCTTAACTTGGCCGATTGCCAAATTACATACAATTCGTGGTCAAACAGCATTTAATCTATAGACCGAATGACGCACTTACAAATTCCGTTCCAACTTTTCTCTCTATATCGTCCCTTCACGAAAATGAACAATTCTGAAACGGGGCGGAGCAAAGTCTCAATTTTTCTCGGTCGGACGGTAATAGTGTGGGGCCGATTTTGACCTTCTGCCCCACATGCCTGGAAAGGGATATCTATCCCCTGAACCTTCATTCCGCTACAAATAGCCTCCCTCGCATTTTTAAACGTCTTTTAGGTTAAGAAGAGTTGACCTTTTTGTCGCGGCGCGGCGGTACATTTTTCCCGTGCAGGAAATAAGTTCAGACCCCCGAGCAGTTGCATCTCATAAAATAGAGAGTTAGAAATAAACACATTTTGGCGGGAAAGTTTCCCTCCGCTTGTTTTGAGTAAGCGACACTTGGAATTTTCTGTGACACCCGCAGTGGGTCAAAAGGGGTTAGGTTCTTTCGGACATTTCAAACATTTCCCCCCTTTCCGAGTCATAGCTGTAGGATATAACTTCTGAAGTTCTGACATTTTCGAGCCCATAAAATAGAAGACTTGGGAATAACAAAATTCCATTCTGACACTTTGCGACACTCCGTACCCCATAAAGCATAGGGTTTTCCTGGAAGCTGGATCTCCAGATGTTGAACTATGATCCCCAGAGAATGTGCCCCGATCAGGGAACTTTATCCCCCAGTATAAAACAAGGAGTTAAGATTTTTCGAGGAGAAGAGATAGTTTTGGGAGAGAGAGGATAGAGTTTGGAGGATAGAAGAGCTTTCCCGAGCTCTGGGTGTTTCTCCGAGACGTCTTGTCCGGAGTCATGATAGAAACGAGTGCCTTTGGATTACTTCATTGATATGGGACTGAAATCTTGGTACGTACCATACTAGCTCCCACTTCCCACTACTTAATTCATACCAGTAGATTAAAAATTTAATTTCTTTGGAGAGCAGAACTATGATGTGTTTAATTCTTGAAATCTTTAATGTTTTGAATATAAATATTTAACTCCTGACTAAATATCTAAACTTAGTTTAGAACTGTATATGTACTATTTTATTTAATAAACTTTCAAAGTGCAAAAATGAATCCAACTATTATTCCTACAGTCCAAAAGCCCACCAAATCATAACACAACGCATTGTACGAACTCCACTACGGCCAAACGGCCCAACAATAGTGCCGCGCATACAATCACAGTGGCTCAGTTGGTGAGCACGTCGGACCCAGGACTAGGTCCGGCTAAGAAGTTTTAATCTAGAGTTTGGAATTTAAGGATTGGTTTAAATCGTGGAAGGTTCCAGAAGTGTTTTTGACCTTCTCACAAGATGTTTCTAGAGGGTTCGATGTTTGTATAAAAGCTGAGTCTCACCAGTTGTGAAATAGCTGTTTTGTTCTAGCATGCTACGAGTTGGGTCACACGAATAAAACTTCTAGTTTAGTTACACTTAGTTTGTAATTGTTTGCATTATCGTGACAATATTTGCAACAAATTGTAATCGCCATTTTTAAAAGTATACCTTAGGGCCATTCCACGGAAAACAGTAATTTTTTCCCGCATGTGACGCTTCATATATTTCATAAAAAAATAATAATTTAAAAGGATGGTGATCAAAATTTTGTTACTCAAGAAATCACAACGCATGTGTGACTTCTTAAGCAAAAACTTTCTTCAAAAATTTTTTCTTTTTTACGGAATATAGGAACCGTCACGTGCGGGACAAAATGACCATTTTCAACGGAATGGGCATATGCATTTTTTTTCCAGTAGTTTAAATAATTATTTCTAAACTAATGAGATATGTTTCCTTTACGTTGGAACCACAGCTTTCAAAATCTACAATTTGTTTCGTCAATGCTGAATTAATAGAGCAAAAATATTAGCTTATCCATAAGCAAGTTACCAGAGGTTGACTTTGGATGTCCTGCACGTGACGCATGTAAATAAATTTTATTTTAAATAACAAAATTGTTTAATAAAAATATAACTGTGTCAGGAGTATCTCTGTGTCAAATGTAAAGATTAAAAAAAAATGCTTACACCTGTTTCATTAAAATATTAAGAGATATGACGAAAGGTTAATGAAATTTAAGCGTATTTTTGTCACGCACGGGACGGTGGAATGGCCCCTTAGACATTGAAAATCATCTTCATCAGTGATATTCAGAATGGTGGGGTTCATTTTCCTTCATTACTTTTCGTCGAAAGTTATTGCTAGAAGATGAAAATATAATTACTTTTCCATAATTATTTTTTTAATAGAAAATCGCCCGTCAAGGTATGACGGGAGAAAATTGCTTCTCCATTTAAACGAAGCCATTGCCTGTTTGGTAAAGTTTTTATTATTGAAATTTTAACCCTAACTCTTGCGGGTAAACCCTTAACTCCAATGGATAGCGTTCATTGTTGACCACGTTTTTTCGTTTCTTCATTCCCCTAAAATGATACATTCTTACCAGTAAAACAGTTAAGTTACTGGGTCCAGTTCAGCCTTGGACCAGCCAAAACATATTATCAAATTATCGTGCCGTGGAGCGAGTTTCATGATTGGTGACGTCAGAAGCGTTACTCGATCATTGGCTGTTATATATATGAGAATATAATTTGGATCATGACGATTGAGCACAAACCGCGCCCGAAAATATTGTACGACTTAGTTTCCGACGACGTACGAGGACGACGTACCAGTACGAGGGGTGGATCCTATCGACATCATTTTTAAATTTGACGCCAGAAAGCTTTGACAAAATAATTTTTAAAAAAGTAATAAAATGCATATTAACATTATAACAGAAGAGATTTTATTTCATCGTAGCCACGACGATTTCGCCATCAATAGTTACTATTTAATTTCCTTAAATAAGCAAAACTTTTTAATGAATTTCACTTTAAACGCATTGATAATATTATTCAGTCATTTCTGTTAACTCATTAAAACTTCCTGCATAAATAAATACTAATTAGTAACACATGAATATTTTTAATGATCAAAGAATCCCAATCATCATTAAGCATAATAAACAAAGACAATTATCCCAATGCTTTAAAAACCATTATAAAAACACATTTTAGTTTTTCTAAATGAGCAACCATTTACGAACACTTTGCAAAAGTAAAAACTCCGCTGCCGATTTCATTTAACTCTTTTAACTATTCAAATAAAGTATATTTACAAAAACTTGAAACCTCTCACCACTTGATTGTGTCGAATGCGTGAATACCCCAGTCTCATTAGCGCGTCATATTTAGTTGCTGGAAATGACAGGTAGTTTCATGAAATCGATTTAATAACAATTAACAGCTTTTCAGCAATTACATCGAATGGAATTCCTCCTCTCTTTTTATGATAAGGAAATGTTGTTGATTAACATCTTTCACGAAGTTAATCAATTACTGATTCATTAATTATGATACCTTTTTTACTGCGGACTTCGGGTGAGCTGAATGGCTCTTCATCGTTATTCGAGTTTTGTTATTTTGTTTAGCAATGATTTATGCTTGTGTGATAATATTGAGTTTTCCGAGGTTTTTTACAGCAATATTGGGCCTCATAAATGAATCGCTTTGTTTTTTCAGAGTTTTTTTTTTTTTTTTTTTCGTTGCATTTTTCCAATAAAATTCTTTCTGGTGTAAACTATGCAATCTCTGTTCATCTGATCAATGCATGCTAACTGCTTTGAGTGATGATATAAATTCTGTCATTCCAGCGAATAGTTATTCCCTTAGATTCTGTATAAGATTAAACATTGAAAATGTTTTATACATGCTAAATAAAATTTAGAGTTATTCAAAGTGAAAAAAATATAATTAAAATTTGATCATAAAATTAAGTAGAATCAAAGTCAGTAATTTATAACAATAATTTTGAAATATAAATTGTTTCATGGATTTGCTTCATGCCACATAATTTACAATGCAATGCAATGTAAATAACTAATTACATTTCAATTTTCCATTTTAAAAAAAAGTTGTCATGGGCGATGCACTATTCGCCGGAGCTGAGTTCATATAAATAAATTGCCGAGACGGTGAAGCATGAACATAAATCTCAGCAAGAATTTTGAAGCGTATATTTGCTGCTTAGCATGTTATTAATGTCAAGGCAAACTTTTGCCAGCTAATTTTTAGACGAAAAAAAAAAGAATCTTTCTGTCAATAAATTCAATTTGTATGCATTTATTTCTTAAGCATTTATACATAAATTACTACAATTTTTCTCTGTGACTGTCCTTTAGCGGAGGTACCACTGCGTATATATATATATATATATATATATATATATATATATATATATATATATATATATATATATATATATATATATATATATATATATATATATATATATATATATATATAGTAAAATGTGTAGTTTCACATACACGGGTAGCACAGAAATAAGTGTATGTAACAACGAAGATAAACAACAATAACAACAACAAAAATGAACATGGAACGTTAAAAAATAAACTAGGAACATTGAAAACAAGAATTGATGAAATCATGGGTATTAAACTGCTGCTACGTTTACGATATATATATATATATATATATATATATATATATATATATATATATATATGAATAAACAATCAATATAAATTGGAAATTACAATAAGCAAGATACACGGAAATGTGTTCTTGCTTATTGCAATTTCCAATTTATATTGATTGTTTATTAATGAATATGTTTGCACTGTTTTTGTTTCTAGCAGCTTTGCGTTGGCATTACAGTACACTTGAGTGTTTATTCTTTCTTTCAATTTTGAATTTATATTTAAAACGTTCTTAAAATGTATCTCATGTTTTGCACATACATATATATATATATATATATATATATATATATAGGTATTTACAAATAAGCACAGAGTTACTAAAACATCCGTTGATTAAGAAAATCTCAACAAACACCGTAGACACAATAGTGAAAACGTATTTACTTTTGAACTACGATCAAACACTATGACAAAACCATAGTATTAAAGCTTTTTGCTTGTTTTGTTAGTTAAATAATAAATATCTGCTGGCGAAGAAATTTATTTCATGCAAGAAGAATTTAATTTCTTAATATGATCTGGTTACAACTAGAATCCTTTGTAAAAATTTTATTTTATTATTACTTTTGTTCCTTTATTTCTTTACTATCTTCTTCGCTCCTCCGTACACGATCAACCACGAAAAATAAAGTAATGTAAAGCAAAGTATGTTCAACAATCAAACTTAAATAACGAAGAAAAAGTATAAAATTTCCCGTCAGAATGATGACAACAGCTCCTTAAAATTCCCATTCAAGTTTGGGTATTAGTCCCTAAAAATTAAGTTTCAAGTAACAAAAATTCGTAAGCAAAGCACCTCCTTGGAAATCCCAATTCCCGAACGAATACGGAGAAATTTAGCAAAAGAGTCTTTAGAATAAAAGCAAGAATCTCAAAATAGGCCAACAGACCCTATAAATCGTCATTAAAATTAGGACAACAGTCCCCAAAATCCCAATTACAAAGTAACATATGTTAGTGACACAAAAAATACTTACTTGAGTGAGAACAACAGTCATAAAAAATCCATATCAGGATAAGAACAACAGTCCCTAAAAGTTATCATTACAATGAAGACAATAGTCCCCATAACACTCCATAAGAAAAAGGAAATCACTCCTTAAAGTTCCTCCATTAGGATAAGGACATCAGTTTTTAAAAATCGCTGTTAGAATAAGAGTTTTAAAAGAACTTCAACAACTCCTCTAAAAATACCGATCTGGATGAAGAGAATATTTCCAAAAACCCCTTTGGGAATGAGAAAAAAAAATCAAAATAACACCAACATTTTTCTCTTTTATACCCCATCAGAATTTAAACAAAAACTTTGAAAAATTCCCTTTTGAATGAATACGTTTTCTACAAGTCCCCATTATAATAATGACGTCATTTCCTCAAAATAAGCATCAGCATCAACCTTTCTCAAACAACGCTACGACAAGTTTAAAAATCCCGATTTGAGTCAAGTCAATAGCAAATGTTTCCACAGAGAAAGGTTTCCATTACCTCTACTGAAATCCTTGATTATCTTCTGCTCGCAGTAGATAGCAGCATATCTTTGGTAGTAGCAGCTATATAGATAGGCCGACGCATCAGCTTAAGTTTAGCCATTTTGGATCGGATTTTTGATTGTTGCGCTGCTAGGGTTACCACAGCAAAGTTTCGGATTTCACCAAATTTACAGAAAATAATATTTTATTTAATAAACAATTCACGTGCCGTTAATAAATTGCTCCCAGCGAACAATCACCAAACGCGATAACTCGTCAGAAAAGACAACCACTCAAACACGCGCTCCGATCCAAAATGTCTGAACTTAAGCTGATGCGTCGGCTCGTATATATAGGGGCCTTAGCTCGCAGTAAACAAAAGAAAATAACAAATGGCGGAAAAATAACCCACAAAAGAGAAAACTCCTAAACCTCTCCATTACAGGAAAAGCCTCAAATTAAAAGCAAGAGTTTTATTTGTTCACACCCAAGAAAAAAGGGCAACAGAACTTTCCTCTCGATGATATCTTCACGCTAATTAAAACTGAGATCGCGCAGACGATAAATACTCAATTTAAAATTGACTTTTACTTACTTAAAAACTGCTTATAACCTTTTTTCTGGTCAGTTAAGGCCCTTGGATTTTTCAAACCGTAGGAGGAAAATTTAGTAAAGGATATTTTTAGGGCTTTCCAATTAGACTAAAATTGAGACGATGCAATAATCGTTTCGGATATAAAGCCATTTTATGCCTTTTGTGAGTCCTAAAATTAAAATTTGAACGGTTTGGTACTTTTTTGACTTTCGAAAACTTCTCACGATCCTTTACTGGTGCAAAAGTAATTGCCTGCCAACTTTGGCCGAGATCCGACGTTCTTTGACTTTCTCTAAGGAACATCACACATATTTCCTGCTTAATTGTTATAGATTTTTGCTTTGAAATTGTTGTTAATGTATTTAATTACTTTTTCAGTACTTATTTGAATTGTAAATACTTTTTGGAAGAAATATTTTGTTAAAATTCATTCATTACCTGTTTTCTCTTATTTTTCTCTCTTACATATTCAAAACAATGCCTGAATTTAAAATGATCCTGTTAAAAAGTTATAATTAAAAGTTATTGAAACGTATTGTCTAATGATTTTTACATTAGCAGACAGGTTTTCTTAAGCATGTTATATTTTGTTATAAGAACCGCTCTACACATTTTGTTTGAAAATCGTTCCTCGTAGATTCTTAAATAATTGAAACTATTTCAATTATATAGAACCTAGGCAAAACCTAGAAAAAGAGATATACGGCAAATATACCAAACAGACATTGATGTACGGGAAAGTAGGCTCGTTCAAATCTGGACGAACGTTTTGTTGTTTAAATGCAATTCTGTCACAAAATTCGAAAAAGAAATTATCTATTGTATTTCAATTGGAATCGGTTAAATTTTTTCGCAGCCATAGCACAATATTTCTACACTTCCAAGAATTCTTTGAATAAAATTACCCACTGGAGAAATGTTTTACTTTATTCTTTGGTTAGTGATTATTTTTATTGTTTAGATAGCTCAAAGATTTTCCACGAACTTAATCATTATTTTCCGTTTTCGTGACGAATCTCGGAGTCTTTATTCTGCATAATATGCGAAAAATATACATATTTCTGCCTTAATAAATTAATATATTCCTTGATACCAAAAAAAATTTAATCGTTTGAAATAATCTATAAAATGATTTGCATAAGGAGCAAAAATAAGTACTTGTAAAATGCAGTACCGATTTTAGGAATTTCCTATTTCTTTGTGCTTATTTCAAATTAAAGTTCAAGTGGTTTTGCCACAGGAGTAAGGGAAAACAGTAATTATAAAAGTAAAAGATTTTACAAATTTTCCCTGAAATGAAACTTTAGAATTCATTTACTTAAGTTTTGTTTTTTTTAACTGTTTAGGATTGGAAGTGTAAATTGCGTTTTGCTTAAAATGATGATGTTGCATCTTTTAATTTGTGACATCGAATTAAAATTTGCTTTTTTTTTTTCCTTTTTTTTATAATATTTTACACAAATACATCAGAACTATTCAGAATGGGGTTGTTTCCAAAATTTTAAAAGTATTTTTTCTGAAAGAACATGCTTAAAAACATAGGATCTGACCATTTTTTAACTAATTTGTTTATGTTTAATACTTTTAAAAAATTACTTAAATCGGTATGCTTTCATTGTTTATACTGCTGGCCGATGACATCACAAATGATGAAATGCCATTCAGTGTTGCCATACACAGAACAAAATATTTAATTCGCATCTTTATTGTATTGGTTACGTGTATTGGTTGATAGCAAGCGTAGATCGCAATTTTAATTCGCTTCTTGATTATCATAACGTGGGAACGCGATAGAAAGATGTGCCAAAGAGCATCATTTGTGACGTCATCAAGACCACGCCTTGTTTGAAAAATTGGACATTTTAAAAAATTAATTAAAAAATAACTGTTGGGAAAATGAAAGTATTTTTTGGGTCCATGATTTTTTTTTTTTTTTCTTATTCTATCATTTTTAGTGGCAAGAAGTACTACTTTTGACTGTAGGAAACAACCGCATTGATACTCATATTATAAACATTTTTGTTATGTTAGTTAAAATTTCAATTGCCTAATTTCAGCGCACCAAATTTTAGGGAACAAATGTAAATTTCAATATCAGAAGGAATTTTTTTTTTTTACTTTAGCTCCTCCACCACCTCCCTAATTTTTTGCAGCCACAAAGGATTTGAAAATTTTAATAAATTAATTTAAAACGATAAAACTAGTGAAGCAGTAAAGTTATTTGTGTCTGTTCACCCAGCAGAAATAACCTTAAACTATAATAAAGCAGTGTTGTGATACTAAAGAATCAAAGTGAAACCGGAAAATTGCTTTTGAACATAAGGATATTATTGTAGCTTTCTCTTTTGAAAAATGATGCAATAAAACATTTTCTTTTTATTTTCCAAGCCTCTTTTTCTTGGGCGACTTGAGACACAGAAGCATCGTTTATCTACGTCTTGAACATCTCCGTAGTTTAATCTTTTGTAAATCAGTTTTTCCTTCAAACAGTTTCTATTTTTTACTTCTATAACACGAATCAAAGCATAGTTTCAGTGCTTGGAATGTGATTAACTGATGTTTAATTGCTATGTTCAAATTTTAATAGCACGTGAGTGCTACACAATTTCAGTCTATAGTTGGTTTAAACCTAACCTCGCACCATTGTGAAGGCTACGCAGATCCTTATTGCATCATTGCGATGCTGCCAGGTTAAGTTTGCCCCAACTATAGTATATTAAAATAACCACCTGGGATGCCTCATATAGAAACTGTCACGTAACAGTTATGATGTCATCTACCAGACTGTTGATCAGAAGCGACTATTCAACGGAATCGATATAGACTTTACTGCCGCATCCTAATGGAATAGAATAGACTAACTGCCTGTGATACATCTATCAAGGTGATGACGTCATCCACAAACCCGCTAACCAGCAGAGGACTGTTCGATGGACAAGATGCATACTTTCATACATACAAAGATACGGTCGGATTTTAATAGTATAGATATATTGCACTAATGCAGCACAAGTAGCTTCAGTGCGAGTATTCAGTACGAATGGCTTAAGAAAATATTGGTCGATTATTATTTATAAGGCTAAAATCCTGCTCCGGCTTCTTGGATCAACCACCATTTTCTGGGTCTGGTATGGTCTCGTCCTGCCTTTTGGCTTGTAGTAAAAGTAGCCCTTGTGTGGTACGTTAGATATCTTTCCAAGCAAAGCAATATTCTTTTCTTTTCCATAGAGTTGTTTAGGGAAAATTTCAAAAAGTGAAATATTAACAAGACACAAAATTTTCAAAGAACGTACTTGCTTTGCTGTATTGAGATCGCTTTAATAGCTAGAATGAATATAAAATTCCTAATTGTTTTCCATCGGATTTGTGTGATACGCTAAACTACGCAAAACTCAAAAGAGATATTAAGCCAGCTTTGAGAAAACTATTGCTTCACACTGATCTGAAAGCATCGTATAATTTTTTTGCACTTGCATGATATACTGTTCAAACGTCAATCAAAAAAAAAATTTTATCATTTCATAAAATATCTTAATTTCTCCAAAAAAATTAAAGTTTGATCTTTTAGAAACAATTATAAAAACAAAAATACATGCATTTAATATGCCATCTAAAAGTCATATTACGAGAAGATAGAACTTAGTTTAACCTCACGGCATTCGTCAAACGATTTTTCATCAGAAGTAGAATTGGGCAATCAATCTCTAATTGTACTGTCCCGATGCAAAAAGCTTAATTTGCGATTTCCTCGAGCCAACAAGTAGATTGCTCATCAGCTGGTCCCTCTTGTTCGTACTGAATTTGTAGTTTTGCAATTAAGTTCGTAATCACGTGGACAGTTCGATCTAACAAAAGTTTCTCTCCCTTATTAACTACGAATAAAAGTATTGAGTTCTTTTTCGTATTTAGTTCGAGCAATCTAATCAGACGTGTTGCAATTTGATCTTGATTAAATCATGCGAGTTGCAAAGAAATATTTTTCATTGAAATCAAACATATAAAAAGATGTACATTTTGTTAAGTTTTATTAAGAGCAAAAAACCCGCTATTTTTTCTGCAACTCTTCACATTTACCCAGAAAACCAATTGAAACCAATATTTTAACAAGCATTTTTTTTTTTCGTTCCAGCTCGAGCATGGTTATAAGATTTTTTTGCTTCCCTTCCTGAGCAATGCTTTAAGATGCAAATTGCAGAGTGTTTGCTTTTAGACATTTCGCGTCGTATATGCCAATACCCATCAGCTCGATGGAAAAGAAAATGCGACTTGTCAGAAAAAGCCACTTGTTGCTACGTAGTGGATATTCAGTAACGGTATTGACATGTAAATTCTATTCTTTTCCTACACTAAACAGCAGTCAGCACAATTGTGTTATACAGACGTTTTTCTGCAGATAGCCATACGCAGCAGTGTTCGCTAAACTATCACAAAGAAGATACTGTTTACTGCTCTTTGGCTAGCCAGTTCTAGCCAATTGGTAAATAATTGCTGGACTATTCTTCCGAATCCGTCCTTTTAGTCGTCACTCATCTGAACCATCTATGTTACGCGGACCACCGCATTTGCCACATCTCCAATTTCGGATAGAGGCATTTTTTCCGCGCATGGTACATTTTAACCATGGCTGCACGCGAAAAGCTTACAATAAATAGCTATTTTGAAATGCTTCCGCCGTTGACTGGGAAGCCAATGATTTTGCCCTTTTGCGGGAATAAGTTTTTCAGAAAGGTATTTATTGGCAGGAGGAAAATGAATTAGGAATTAGGTTGTTGCCGACCCCGAAAATGGTGCAGGGGGCAGGGGGGGTCATAACTGCACTGGGGGAAAGTGGTTTTCCGTTCAATTTTTGTAACACAAAAACGGGAGCTAGTTTTCTGGACGGTATTGGCAAGCGGAAAACAAATTAGAATGTTGCGAACCCCGAACATGGTGCAGGGGGGGGGGGGGGGGCAAGTGGTTTTCCGCGGAATTTTTGTGATAAAATTACGGGAGTTGGTTTTTCTGAAAGGTAATGGCACGAGGAAAACGAATTAGGATGTGGCCAACCCCAAAAATGGTGCAGGGGCAGAGACGGGGGTATAACTGCAAACATAAAAAAGGTAGGTATATATGCAACATTTCTCGCTTTACAACAAGTTTTCAAAGCTTAAATTGCTTAAATCAACTAAAAACGACATTATAATGCACAAACACTTGAATTCAATTGCAGACACGTGTTTCGAAGCTATAAAGAACTCCTTTTTCAATGTAAAAGATGTGAGTTTATGAATGAAAATACATTCGGCTAAGGTTGATTGTTTCCATTGATTCCCGTTTTCTTGTAACCAAATCCATCATTTAGGAAATAAGGTGGAAGGTGGGAAGGGAAATGGGGGGCACTCACCATTTTCAAGAGATAATGCATTTGAAATAATTAAGGGGCTATGAATTTCCTACGCCCCCTTATTTTTTTGACCGCTCGACCGCCTGCACAAATGCGTCTAGGGTAAATTATACAAAAGCGTTCGTAATTTTAATTTCTCTTTTGTACGTTATCCCACGTAAAACTTAGTTGCAACACAAAAGTACTAGTTGTTTCTGAAAATTGTATGAATTTCATGTTTACACAGAATATTACAATCCCCTCTTTTTTCGTTTGCAGGGAGAGGGACGACACTACAAATTACCCTCCCCCCCCCCCCCCCCGCCTGATGTCACCCATGCTAGGTACCACTGACGAAGGTATTTTTTTTTTCTGTCTCTTTTTGTTATAAAATCCCCCTCCCTCTTTTTTTCCCTAAATTCGTTATATGTTACCTACTGTTATTGTTTCAAAAGGGGGTGTAAACTAATTTTCATAAGATTTTAATTTAATTCAGTTTGTAAGAAAATTTGTTTTCCTTTATTGAAATTTGATATTGATTAACTAATTACAAAACAATACAAAAGCTGGTAGTTTCTAAGAAATTGTTTGAAAAATTTGATTTTCCATTTCGCTTACATCAAAATTAGCAATATTATACTAATACTGTATTTGATTATACTGTAAGCATTTGAAGGAAAAGAGAATACTTCAGAATGCTTCTTTTTTCCTTTCTTCTTCAATTTAGAATCTTTCCTTTGGATTTTACTTTTAAAGTTCTTTACCTGCTGAAGTGAAACTATTATTAAAAAATTTATTCCCTTTGCGAATATTTTTCAATATATTTACAGAAGCGAAGTATTTATTTATTTTAAACTGCTCTTGTAACCAAGATTGCTGTTTTGGCTTTTTAATCTTGAAAATAAAGATAAAATTATGTAATCATAGGTTCGCACAGTTCAAAACTCACTGGAAGATGAGCTTTTAGGAGTGACAAAGGAGGCCAAAACCAATGAGGATACCGACATCGGTGACACACAAACAAAAACATTCACATTGAAAATTTTGAGTCATTCCTAAACAATAGAAATGATCTTTCTGATTCGTTAGTGAAGGAAGATTCTGTCATGGAAATGACGCGAGTGATCATTTATGTGTTAATGCTCTGCAAAGAATTACAGAGAAAAATTCTTAATGTCTGCCAAAAGACTGATATAGCCAGCTCCTCTTTATAAACTCCCAAAACACGAAATTAATTTATGTTTTCTTTATGCATGCTGTGCATAAAAATCAATATAAGTACCTTTAACAGCAGAATCTAAACCCTATTTTAACGCTACTATTAGGTCTAACGCAGCTTTAAATGATATTTAACCCATTAAGCGCCAAGTCTCCCATTTTGGGAACCTTCAATTAAGATTTTTTTCTTCATCAAGTAATTAAGATATCATTTTGAAATTTTTTAAAATGAATGATAGAGAACCAAACTTACTTCACTGGTAATTTTTTCAAAAAGGTTTGGAATGTAAATTCCTTTTTGAAAAATTTTTAAATTTTGCAAAAAATTCTTGTTTTTGCATTACACGGGGAAAAAATTCCCTGAAAATAATAAATGCAAATGCAGAAAATTAGGAACATGGAATATGAAGTTCAATAGACCTTTTTTCAAATCACAACAAACAGGGCCCAAAAAAAAAAAATTTAAAGTAGTTTTAGAGGACTTTATTTACTGAAGTCCCAAAATGGGAGACTTGGTGTGTTCTGATTAGCAGAGCAAGTCATGCCCAGTAGAAATCGTCTTCACCCAGTTTGCATGATTGAACTCTCCCTTTTTTTCCTGTTGAAGCCACAGCCCCCTTTGTAGTTTCTCATTGTAAACACTCTTTTATTGTTCAAGGTCAAGAGCAGGTGCTTTTATCAAAAGAAATAACATTTCATTCGTTTAGAAGAAAGTTCTGGAGAAACAGGGGTGCCAATCCTCCCTAAGGAGGATGACGCATCTCTCTGAATTTCTACAGATCACGAAAGAGATTTCCGTAAAAGAAGTTCAAATTCCCTTAGAAACTATTCCTCCCCCCCACCATAAAATAATTTTATAGCTCAGACAGCTCCATGCTCCCCTCCCCCTTGAGGGCGCTCCCCCTTCAATTAGGGAGGTTGAATTTCAATAGAGAAATTTCTTCACTATTTTTTTTTCTTTTTTTTTTTTTTTTTTTGAAATCAAAAATGTAGTAAGAATTTTTGACTTTGCTTCGAGCTTCAAACACTATTAAAATAATATACATTTTAGCTTAAAACAAGAAGATGAGTGCAGGATCACTTGTTTGTGAATCGCCAAATTCTTTTCAGATAGTTGAGAAAAAAAAACTTTAATCGAAATCGTTTAGATCAGATATAATGCGATAACTGTCTCACTTTATATTTTTACTATTTATCGTAATTTGTTGGATGAAATCGGAGAAACTATGACCTTTGATAATTCCTCAATGCGAAGCATGCTAGACATTTATCTCTAAAAACATTATGATGATGAATAAATCATGTCATCAAACATGTTGTGAAGCAACCGAAATGTTAACTGCAAAAAAAACCCTTGCCTATAATAACACAATTACACCATCAGGGAGCCCAAAAATATCTTAGTTCCATTTTATAAGATACATTTTATATAGTGCTTCATGTCCTTGTCATTTACCATCGCTCGATCCCCCTACATGGTTAATAGAAAAAAGCTACCTCTTCTCTTTTTGTGTATGAAAATCCTAAGGCTTTTTGCTAAAAGGTAGTATAATGTGTGGGAAAAGTTCCGTTTTGTACAAAAATGTAGAAGAAAAAGGAATTCAACACGAATGAAAACCAGACGCGGAGTGATGTAAGGGCATGGGGGGGGGAGACGTTCTTAAGGGCCCCAACGGCTCAAGAAATTGAAAATAACTAGCATACTAATACTTATTAATGTTGCAAATATACACTGCTAGCCTCTACGGCTGGCCTCCACGGCTTTTGTTGCAAGGGGGCCCAAAATTTATAGCTTTGGGTGTCATGAAAACTTAAAACTTTTACATTTTAAAGCTTGAATATGTAAAATATGTACATAAAGTACCAATACCTAGCCATATTAATTACATAAAAACGATTTTAGGGCTTTCTAATTGGATTTAGCCAGATCTTATTCAAGTATCAACATAGTGGCAGGGATATGTATGTTGCCCCCATTAAACGCCAAGTCTCCCATTTTGGGACCATACCATATCTCCTAACCTAATAAATATTTTTGCGAAATTTCAGCTACATATGATTAGAGATGTGTATTGAATATCAAAACACATGAAAACTTAAGTAATTTCAATGTGGTTCATATAGCGGCGCTTAATGGGTTTAGCAAAAATGGAAAATGAACCTAAAATGGCATTTTTGTTTACTTGGTGAGCAAAGTTACAATAACGAGGTCGTGACGAAAAATTCGAATATCTTGGCATCCTAGCCTTTTCAAAAGTTGCATTAAAATGTTAAAAAATGGTTATTAAATTCGATATTAAAGTGAAAGATAATCCGTCAAATATATAAAACAAAACGCTCAAACCCATAAAAAAATCAATTTATTAAAATGTACATTACTTGGTGGATGACAAGTCTCGCCAAGCGACCACTTTAACGCACTGTTGAATTATTTGAAATTTTTATGAAACGCTTAATCGTTATCAGTGATTTTGAGGATTAATGATGCTAAGTGGAATTTGAATCGATTGACAAAATCTACATCAACGCGAGCGAAGCAGCGGGTAAAAACTAGTACAATAATAAAACCTTTATAAAGAGTAATCACAACAGGATAATACGACAAATCAAATCATTTACTTAGACTTGGATAAGTAACTATCTTCAACTATAAGAACAAAAACAAATGTTGAAGAAATAAGAAAAACCCAAAATCTTATAAAATCAAATTGCAACTGAATATCGAAAAGGAAAAAAAAAACGCATTCAAAAATCAGATCGCTGGCCACAACATTCCCACAATAGCGCCACGCGTCTGAAATCGAACCTGAGCGGGGTCTGAGCCTTACTTCGCCATCTATTAGGAATTCATAGAACTAAATTTACCACACCTTCTACTAGGAGTTCATAGAACTAAACGTACCCCGCCATCTAATAGGAATTCATAGAACTAAACTTACCCACCATCTAGTAGAAATTCATAGAACTAAACAATTAATTAAACATTTAATTTGCAATTGTTTCGGTCAATCTATTTTTTTTAAAACAACATAGCCTATAGCCTTCCTCAATAAATGGACTATTCAACACGAAAAGAATTTTTCAATTCGAACCAGTACTTCCCGAGATTAGCGCGTTTAAACAAACAAACTCTACAGCTTTATATTATCAGTATAGATATAGATTACTAGTGTTGAAATCTGCTTTCTCTAATTGGTTTTATAACATTGATGTCAAAGTTGAAGCTGGTCATATTATTGTGACTGGACTGTGCTGCATGTATTTGCGTATATTCTGAAGATTGGTGCACACTTATTAATTAACTAGTTGACGTAAGTAGACAGCTGCAGTTTTCATTATTTTTTAAAGTAACTTCAAGATTGCTTACTTCAATTCGCAGTTTTTATTTATTTTTTCTTGTAAGAATCGTTACTTCTGTATTATGCGAAACCGTATACTATTGATCGATTAATTGATGCAAATGGATTGCCGCATTTTTAAAAACATTTTAAAACAAAAACAAAATACTTTAAAAACAGCTATTGCAGCAAATTTTCTTTAAAATTTCGCTAGAACATTCCAGACTTTTCTGCAGCTTTTCGTCAGTCTCGCTAGTGGCCATTAAATGAAACACACACTTGATCTTCAACGCTTTATTGAATAGACAGACCGTCGTTAGCGCAGTCACACCAACAGTAAATCAATTTACGATGGCCGTAACCGTATCCGTTAAAGGTAGCTCCACATCTGTTATACTTCATTCAGTCCATTTTTCTCTAACGATGATAGACGGAGGGAACGAAATGGGAGAAACGAAGGGAAAATAAAATTCACTTATAAAGTCTTCGTATCGAAATTTTCAACGAAATTAAATGCGTCTTCTGCACGTCTGATACAAAAAATTTTTTTTTTTTACTTTTTAACCAAAATAATCTTGAAGTTTTTTTTTAAACTTAGGAAAACATAAAGTCTAGAACAAAAATACCATGAACTCATCATTAGTTTCATTTAACAAAACCAGTTTAAAAATCCAAATATTTATAGTTAGTAGCATCAGGTTTCTATGTACCACAAAAAAAATGTGTTAATGTGTTACCAGGTGCGAATACAAAGGAGTGGCGATGGGGGCGATCCTTTGAGGGGCTCTCCACTGGTAATCTTCTGATATTCAACTTTAAAAAACGCAAACTTGAGCGATCATTGATGATCTTGGGAGATGGGTGGTGTGAGGCTCTCCCCCGGAAGTGTTTCGAAATTCAAATCCGGAACATTCATGTCCAGCATTTGCAAACTAGGTATATAATCAAGTAAGGAGAAGTAACTTTATTTAAGTGCCCTTTCCTTGAAATATTCAAGGGATCTGCTCTTATTTGTTACAAACAATATGTGTTAAAACCATGTTTGAAAGGGTGTGCTTTGTTATATACGTCCGTAATCTTCCCACAAAATCACGGTCAAAAGCAAGTTTTTCTTTTTTTTTTTTTTTTTTTTTTTTTGACTTTTGCTCCTGAAATAAATTTTTATTTATTTTTTTAATTCAATTTTGCATTTAGCATTTATGGTAAAATAGATTTAAAGCAATGCACATTTTGCATATGAGAAAGAAATTTAGATAATAATCATTCAAGCTTTTAAACAGCCGTTGGAGTAATCTGGCATAACTCTCTCTACCATGTAGCAAATTTTGGACCATAAAGCTCTCGATCAGCTCTTATTCTAAATTTCTCGAAAAGTTTCGAACACAGAAAATAAATTTAATTACTTTCGTTATCCGTTTAAATTTAAAGCGTGGAGGAATGTGAGGCAAAGTGAAATAGCGAGCCAAGTGAAATGATGAATTACAATATGAATCAAGACTTTGAATTGGCCCGTAAGGATTTTTGAGAAAACGGGAAAATGAAATTAAAAGGATTTTATTAGCATTGTATTATTAGTTATCAATGTCCATTGGTAAGAAATAACGAAATAGACAGGATTTGTAATGCATTTACCAGAAAAACAGTTATATACAGGGTGTTCCGTTTTAACCTGCAAGACCTTTATTTTCGCAATCTAGTCCTAGATGTATATTTCCAATTGCAAAAATGTTCAAAATCAGATGCAGAGTTAAGATGTTGAAAGTTTGAAGTAAAAATAAAAATGAGTCAAAAAATAGGAGATTTAACTTTTTGCTGGCCTTAGGTCCCCTAACTAATATTTAGAGAAATAATATCCATTGAAAACTATTACTAACACAAAAAACTTGATTTGTGCGACCAAAACTAAAGGAGATATTTCAGTGTAAAGTTTTAAGGGACTATACAGAAGATGAGGTTGGAACTTATCGCTCTTTCAGAAGAATGACATGCCGTCAAAGTAAGAAAAACAAGGTATTTATATTTTTTATTGCTATTCAAAAACAATTGCAAATGTTATGCCGTGATACACAAAAACAAAAATACGCTCGCAAAAAAACCTCGAATAATTTGAAAAATCACTCTATGCACACATGTAATTTTAAACACTTGTTAACCATATATCCCCCCCCCCCCCCAAAGGTGTTATTGACGGCGAGTGAAAAGTTGTGTAAGTCACAAAACACTGCGTTTCATATCTCGGTGAATATTGGTCTTACGAATTTAAAACCTTTTGTGTTGGAATTTTTTTTCAATGGAGATTATTTCTTTAAACATAAGTTAGGGGACCAGGGGCCCGAATAAAAAGTTAAATTTTGTATTTTTAACTCACTTTTATTTTCACTTCAAACTCTCAATATCTTAAATCTGCATCTGATTTTGAACATTTTTGCATTTGGAAGTATACATCTATTACTAACGGTTGCGAAAATAAAGGTCTTGCATGTTTAAGACGGAACATCCTGTAAACAATATTAGTAGGTATTGCAGCCTGAGTAAGAAATTTAAGGCAATCAAAGCTTTTTCCTCGTCGTGATGAAAAAAAAAGTTTGAAACTTACATTAACTGGAAAGTACTCAGCCAGGAAACTTATTCAGACGGCAGGTTTAAATGTTCGACAAAAAACTATATACGTATACCACAATTAGAAGGTGCAAAAATTTTATTTATGCAGCAAAATTGTTTTATTATTTATTTATTTATTTATTCCTCATTGCATTTGCTCATTCATTTGGTAAAAGATGCTTTCAATAACCAAATCAAAACTATTTCTTTAGAAAAATATTTTCTTTTTCTCTGTGTCCCATGAAAAAAAAATATATTTCCACTTGTTTTTTAAGGTAAACATTTTCTGCTGAAAACAAAAATTAATGTTTCAATGGTAATTTTGTTATAAAATGCATTGTTATTTAAGCACTGTAGTTTTCGAAACAATTTTCCAATTTGCTCCTTTTAAAAAAAGATAAGTTATCCTAACTATTTCATTTTGCCCCTCATTCCTCTACTTTAAAAAGCTAAAATGATACTCTTTGAGCTCGCAGCAAAAATTCATACTTTTTACTCCTTCGTTACGCAAAACCATTTTCTAAAAGAATGCGTCACCTGGGAATGACAAAATTCAATAACAGGAATCTTCCTAAAACGCAATTACGAAACCTCTAACTCGGCCACTTTGCTTAAAAGTAGCTGCACATTCATCCAGTCTCGTTGTTTACCTAGGCGGAAATACGACATTCGCGTAGTAATAGCTAGATACTCTGAAATTGCTTTTGCAAACATTCTTCGCCTGTATGTTAAATCATGAGTTAACGTGCATGCTATTTTTAATAATAATAACTATTTTCTTATCTGAGACTAGGATGGGTAATAAAGTTTTCTTATTACTCTGCGCTTTATGAGTGGAAATTTAAAAAAAAAAATAATTTCAATGAAAACGTAATAGGTATCAGATAATTTTGAAAAGCCAATGTTTGTGACCACACTTATACCGATTTGTAGTGTATGTTTTTCAAAACTTTTCACTACGTCTATTTGTTTGTTTGATTTTCAAACATTTAAGTATATATTATTTAAAAAGTAGAATTTTGAAAGTTTATTTTTTTTCTGCGTTTCAAAAGCCGTAATATTACTTATGAGTAAATTGACTGAACATAAGTGAAAGTACAAAGAAAAGCAGTAAAAGAGTTAAAATTAAGCCAGCAGTAGTTTTGAAGTTATCAAAACAAACCTCTTCATCAAGACATGAAAGATAAGTTGACTATAACCCGAACACAGCTCGACAGAACAAATGCTCGTCTATGGACGAGCGCCAGCAATGCTTAGGTGCACTATTATACAAGTACAGTGACAGAGGCTGCACTGGTGAAGAAGCTTGTTTTGATTGCTTCGAAACAGGTGTTTGCCAAGTTTTTAACTCTTTTTTTATCGCTTTTATTTCTACACTTCGTACGTTGTACTCAAATTTTAGTACACGTTTCGACAGTTTTTACAAATAAATCTACTTTGCAGCGGCGACCCTATAGGAGGTCACGAGATGTCACTGTGATCTCCCAAAACTTTCCTAATAACTCTGCAAATTTTCTCGTACAATTCGACAATTTGCAATAGTTTATTTTTTGTTCAATTTTCAAATGTCTCATAACTCTTTTCGTTTGAAACAGGTAGGGTATGCTCATATTTTATCATTCGCTAAAATTTAGAGATTCATTCAGCAACTGAGAATTTCTCAATCCCAAAAATTTAAATCTGGGGTGCCACTGAAGTGAAATTGCTGAAAGTGCATTATTATTGCATACGATGTTATTGCATAAAAGGAGGGGTGCGAAAAAAGTATGAATGACAAATTACCTTCAGATACAGGAAGATTAAAAAATGCTCATATAATTTATACACTTGTCACACTGAAGAAGTGAAGTACAAAAATAAATACATTAAGGAATAATTCTCACAATTAATGTCTATGAAAATTGAGCTATAAGTATGTTTTTGATAAAATCATGAACCTAAACTGTAAATCTTTTCTTTTTTTTAAACTCCTAACTGGTGATGGGATTTTGTTTTGCAACATAGGTGGTGAGGTGTCGGGTATATGAGCCCGACATTTCTTATGATTTCCACAAAGTTTAGCGAATTTAAGTAAGAAAAACCTCATATATATATATAACAGCAAATTCACAGATCGAGTAACGCTCCTGGTGTCCCCAACAATGAAACTCTCGCAACGGCATAATCATTTTTACTATTAAAATCTGTTCGCGTCCGTCTGTCTGTCTGTCCATCTGAAGATAGATCTTCTCGAGAATCGCTGCGCATCGAGAGTCGAACGATACACCGATTAACTCGAAAATTTCTAAAGAAAACAATAAGACCAATCTAGTAACTGTACGACTTTAATTAGCGGAGATATTAATTAAAACGTTAATTAACATTACGTTATTCAGGAATTTTTATTTCTTTCCTGTTGCCATTTTGCATATGGGTGAGTAAATAAAATTCTAATAGTTGTTTTAAAAGAGATTTTTTTGACTGCTGTCCAAATCTTAAAACAGCGTTTCCCATCTAGAATTTCATTTTAAATTAGTTTAAAATCGGTTGCTTTATTCGGATGTCACCTTTATTTTAAGGTCTGTCTTTTTTTTTTTTTTTTCAGCCAACGTTCTTAACACTTTTCAGCATATAAAAGTTGCTTCTTTAGTTATGTTTATTTACTGAAGTGTAAGTTTATTATATCAGTCTCATAGTTTGGTAAATTTATGATGTGCGACTAATTACGTTTATTTTGTTGGACCTTTTTCCTTCACATGGATGAGTTTTCGAGAATTGTAATAATTCTCTTTTTCCTTCCTGTTTTTCTTTTTGAAATACATTTTGTATCGTTGAAGGAACACGTTAAATTAAGACTGAATAGATTTATTTAAGTGAAACAGAAATGAACAAAAAAGATTGCTTTTAAGGATTTTAACTAAAGCTTAATTGGAATCTGATGACTTGGCATTAATGCTTATTGCTATTTATTAAGTCTTGGTGCTTTAGTTTCACGTAATCAACCAAACAGTATGTGTCATTTTATGTAAAAAACTGATTGTAATTGTACATAAATATTCCAGATATAGTCTATCAGATGTAATTCAGTTTAACGTGAGCACAGATTACAGTTGATAATGCATATATTTTCATCTTTTTTGTGCTAATTGAAAATACTCATAACTTGTATCATTCATAACTATGATTAACGTTAATGAGATTTTAGCCAATAATATGCTCTACTGGTGTTTTCCAAACCTTGCATTACGCGCATTTATTTATTCCTTAACGCGTTAGATACTGATATCATAGTAATACAAAAACATCAACTAGACATCTCTTTCATGTTTTGGTAGCCCGCGCAACGCCGGGCACGCAGCTAGTTTGATAATAATTTTTGGTAATGTTTGACATGCAGGGAAAGGCTTTATCTTGACAAAGCTGAACTAAATCCGGTAACTTAGCTGTTTTACTGGTAAGACTCATTTCAGGAGAATGAAGAAACGGAAAAGTGGTCAACAACGAACGCTATCTACTGGAGTTAAGGGTTATCCACTGGAGCTGGGGTTCAAATTTCAACTATCAAAATATCACCAAACAGGTAACTGTTTCGTTCAAATGTAGAGGCAATTTTCACCCGTCATACCATGACGGGCGATTTTCCAGTTTCTATTATATAAATAGAACTGAAACAAATCCGTAAGTGACACAAAAATGAATGTAATACTGACCGTGGGCAGATAAAGGATAGTGACTGCAAATTTTTCTTTTTCCCCCCATTTTTGTCATCTATTGTGCGTTGGATTTATTGTACAAGCTTCCCGTTTAGGTTTCCACTGGAAAACAAGCTGATGCGAGCCTCACATGACTTCCTTTTCCTCCAATTTAATGTCATTTCCCCATTACTGGCAATTTTAATGTGATTCAATAGTTTACTCTCTAAATATCACCAACAGTGGCCAAATCAAAACCAGATTTTAAAGAAAAAATGTAAAAAAATTGCCAAATTGGCGACAAAACTTGGTGACCAAAAGACTGGCGCTATATCGCCAAGTGTCCGCCAAATTATAACACCACTTGAGTTTACATCGAAATTAATGATTTCCTCCCAAAAAGGGGCAAAAGACCCCTTTAAGAACCTCCGAATGCAACCAAAAGTGGAGATGCACAATTAGACCCCACTAGGAGTCTACGTACCAAATTTCAACTTTCTAGGACTTACCGTTCTTGACTTATGCATACATACGCACATACGCACGTACATACATACGTATATACAGACGTCACGAGAAAATTCGTCGTAATTAACTCGGGAATCATCATTATGGATACTTCGCGTGTCTATACGTTCTTAGGCACTGATCCACGTGTGGTCGAGTCGAAAAAAAAACCTCAATACTCATTCGGGGGTGAGTAAAATGGAAATAAAAGTCGATTTTTGAGTGAAAATTTTTTCGCGAATACAATACTTCCTTTTTTGTAAAAAGAAGTTTAAAAAAAAGCGTCTAATTTTATTATTTTCCTGTTATTAGTATATAAAGTATATAGTTAGTAACTCGAAAACTCATTTCTGCTGATGACCACCATGACCTTCCCCTTATATCCGCTCCTGGGAGCAATATTTATTCTTAAGCTTCCATTTAAAAAATTTTTTAAATAAATACAGTTGAACCTCAGTAGTTTGAACACGCTTTAAACGAATTACAGCTAAAAGGAACTGCATTTGCGATCTCCGTCCTTTTGTGTCTGAACTACGGTTAAGACGAATTATTTTTTAAGGTCCTTCTTGACTTCTCTTTTACAAGGTTCGACTGTATTCATTTGCATAACTTTACGACTGTATTCATTTGAATAACTATACAACTGTATTCATTTGCATAATTTTACGACTGTATTCATTTGCATAACATATGTGTCATATCCCAATGTTTTCATTAAAAAAAAATTCAAGTTGTTACTAATGATTTTTAAAAGAAAACGAGCTGATGTGTGCATCACATGACTTCCTTTTACTCCAATTTAATGTCATTTTCTCATTTTTGGCAGTTTTAATATGATTCAATCGTTTACTCTCTAAATATCACCAACAGTGACCGAATTGAAACCAGATTTTTAAAAAAAATCACCAAATTTGTCGCCAAGCTTGGCGACCAAAAGACTGACGATATATCGCCAACTGTCCGCCAAATTATAACACCACGTGAGTTTACATCGAAATTAACAATGATTTCCCCCTAAAAAGGGGCAAAAGATCCCCTTTGGAGCATACGAATGCAACCAAAAAGAAAGGTGCACAACTAGACCCGACTAGGAGTCTACGTACCAAATTTCAACTTTCTAGGACATTCCGTTCTTGAGTTAAGCGACATACATACACACATACGTACATACAGAACAGACGTCACGAGAAAACTCGTTGTAATTAACTCGGGGATCGTGAAAATGGATATTTCGGGAGTCTGTACGCTCCTAGGCACATATCCGCGTGTGGTCGGGTTGAAAAAAAAAACTCAACATTCATTTGGGGGTGAGCAAAATGGAAATTAAGGCCGATTTTTGGATGAAAATTTTTTCGCGAATACAGTTTTTTTTGTAAAAGGAAGTAAAAAGGCTTCTAATGATAAAGAAGAGGCTACTAAACAAAAGTGTCTACCTGTCACAAGCTGATAACTGAACATTTAAACATTCAGCTCTAAGTGACACACTTCACCTCACAACTTAAGGGTTAAATCATTTAATTTGACTAAATTTACATATTTCTCTTACGAGCAAAGAGAAATAAATATTCCATCCTCTACAGCTCCGTTTTTAAAAGTAAATCTGACAAGTAAAATGGATCGAGGTCCCTCGAGAGATTAAGCATGCTCAGATGATCAGATTCCCATTTGAGAATGTCTCAATTTATGGTGGGGTAAAATTAATGGTGAACGATTTTGTGTTTGAGTAGTTTATTAAAATCAAATGCAGGTGTTCTCTAATTTTATTTTCTTTAATCAACTACACTGAAACAGATGCCACTACAACTTCCTAAATGGATCGACATTATTTCATTACATAGATCAATCGCCTATAGTTTTACAAATTAGATTTAAATATCAGTTTGGAAATTCTGAAATGAAATTATTATAAGGGCAACAATTTTAAATAATAATAATACGTTAAATAAAAGATTAATTTAATTTTATTTTTTTCGAGCAATCACATTGCTTATTGTTCTCACTTGATTGTTTTGATGTCCTATGATTTTATTTCCCCCCGCCTCCCTCTACAGCACCACCGTCCACCGGCCTCACGGTGCTGCTCCTCTAGCGAGCGTCCATATCCTACACACACACATACACCTACACACATACCCACACTCATGCCTGCACACAGATAAAAACACACACGCATACATACACACACCTACCTACACACACAAACACATACGCACACACACACATACCCACACACTCATGCCTGCACACAGACACAAAAACGCACGTCTACACACACATACACACAAACACGCACACCTACATACACACACACAAACACGCACACCTACATACACACACACAAACACGCACACATACATACACACACACACAAACACGCACACATACATACACACACACACAGTCGTGATTGCGAAAAACATAATTTGAATTCAAGATGTCAAATTTCAATTTTTTTTTTTTTTTAGTCTCTTTCAGCTAGATTGAGATCGAGGAGATAAGTAATAAGAAAAAAAAGCTAAAAGTCCCTCACTCATGCTAGTGCATTGAAGCTATGAAAATATTTTAATTTTAACTGCATGTACAAAATGGATATAAGCAACATGGGTTATCACAATGATGCAAATAAAGGGAAACAATTTATGTGTTTTAGAGAAACATGATGCATTAATGTTACATTTCAAAGTACCCCAGAGAAATAAATAAATAATAAATAGTAAACGAACTTCGATTAAAAAATCAGACTTCTAGGTTAGCCTTTGACCATTATTTATTGAAATTGAATTTGAATATTTATAGGTTACAGTGAGACAATCATTCATTTTCTTGTCCTCAACGAAATTTTAACTTTTCGAGGCGCTGTGGCTTCGTTTGAGGTGGCTATTTTTTATTTCTTTTCAGCCAGTTTTTGAAGACACTGTGTCATTTGGCTGAAAAAAGTATTTCAAAAGGGTTCCACCTGTCAAAACCACCTTGCTTCAAAGGGTTGATGGAGACAAACTCTACTGCATATGACAGTGTTCCGAAGTAATACTTTCGCTGCGAAATTATACTCTGAATTTTGTAACTAAAATATTAATCATTTTAACAAATCTGTATTTTATTTATTCGATATACTGGTACATACTGCCGTGGGTAGGCAAACGCTTGCAGAAATGAGTTTTTGAGGTTTTTGAAAAAACGCGTTTCGGATTCAATGGTAACAATAGGAAAATGTTGACGTTATTTTCGCTCTTTTTTTCAGCGGAAACTAAATAAACGAGCTTGTACAATAAAGCTAACGAAAAATTGATGACAAAAATGCAAAAAAAAAAAAAAAAGACAATATTAAATTTGCAGTTACTGCATGTTACCTACCCACGGCACAGTAGATCCATTTTTGTTTCAGTTCCATTAAATAATATTTAAAAATAATCTTTAACAGGAAAGTTTCCCAAAATGAAAATTCTAAGCTTCAACCTTGAAACGTCAGTGGATCAATGGTCTAGATTTGAGCAATCTTCGTCACAGCCACTTTGTATGGCGCACAGCACTTTCGCGAAATCACTTAATCTCGTTTTATCTGATGACATCAATAAGAAGTGTAGGGCCTAATGACGTGTTCTTTGTCAATAGATGCTTCACACTTTCTGCTACATCTATTTATAGTAACATCCCATTGACTTGAGTTACACCTTCAATCATTCGGTATCAAACCCTAGAGGAAGTATCTTTTTCAGCAAATCGATAGACATAAATCTTTCTTTTTTTCTTTATTGGAGCAATCATTGTTCTATTTTAATGATACCATTTATATATATATATATATATTATAACATAAAGCGTGGATAACTTTTTTCTCACTATAATTAAGCATAGCATTTTAATCACTTCATATATAGCACCATTTTATTTTTTCTGAAAAAGTATGGAAAATGATTTCGTTTAATTCCCTTTTACTTTCTTTTACATAGTAAAGGAAGTATTGTATTCGGGAACAAATTTTCACTCAAAAATCGGTCTTAATTTCTTAGTGGGGTCTAGTTGTGCGTGCACCTTCCCTTTTGGTTGCTTTTGGATGTTCCAAAAGGAGTCTTTTACACCTTTTTGGGGGGAAATCATTGTCGATTTCAATGCAAACTCACGTGGTGTTATAATTTGGCGGACACTTGGCAATATATCGCCAGGTATTTGGTCGCCAAGTTTTGTTGCCAGCTTGGCGACAAATTTGACCGGCTTTTTTTTTTAATCTGATTTTAATTTGTCCACTATTGGTGATATTTAGAGAGTTAACCATTGAATCACTTTAAATTTGCCAATATTGGGAAAATTAATGTGTGTAAAACGGTTTTTTTTTTTTTTTTTTTTTTTTTTTGCCTCGGTTGGTTTGCAACAAACTAGGGGTTAAAATACTCAAAGTGTTTCCTTGCTTACTCTAAGGCACTATTATCATTAAACTGGAGTAAAAGGAAGTCATCGGCTCGTTTTTTCATGTTATTGCCTACTAAAGATCTACTAATTCATATGCTATTTGCGTCTTTACGCATATTCAACAGTTTCTAATTATTATCTTGAGCCTCATTATTGTCATAAGATAGTCATTTATTACATAAATGTTATTCTTTGTTTCTCAGTGTATAATTTAAAACCAAATGTCGGGCTGAAACATTACAATGCCCACAACTAATATTTATTCTACCTAAGAACTAGTTGCAGTATGATAATCTAATACTTAAAAGAATATAAAACAATGTTTAAAAAGTACATTTGCACTGCCTTTTTACGTTATTTTGTATTCTTTTATTTTTTAAGCATTAAGTTATTTAAGTTGATCTGTAGGTAATGGAACACAAGCCAATAGTTGACCACTCGATCCCAAATGTGTAAACACAAGAATAAACAAGCACATATTCTTGACTTGATTGTTAAGAAAAATATCTAACGTCGTATGAAATGTTATGTTATAATTTGAAAGGTAACTAAAGTTTTGATTGAAGGTCAGGACGGAATACTTTCAAAGCCATCTAGGAAGTTTGAAGAAAATTACTTTCACTACTAATGACAGATGTTATGAGATGAAATGTTTAATCGTATTGGTTGAGGTTAAATTTAATTCTACAGGTTTATCTAATGTGATATTCAGATCACCTATGTTTTCTTTAAGCAAATTAAAAAAAAAATCATCTAATAATTTGCCATTTATGTTGAGATTAAGGGTAATCAAAAACTGTTGGTTTTCTGAAATGCTCTCAGTGACAGTAATTGACCAAAAGGGCAAAGTAATGAACTTAAGTTCGTCTTAATGCCCTCATTTTCAAAGCCGAAGTGATTACGAGCATTTTTTTTTTGCTAAAGATAGAATATAATGGAACTTTGGTTCGGAGAAAAGTATTTTTACCAGTAATTTACTAGTGCTGTTGATTAATAAATGTTCCTATTCATATATCTTGGCTGTCGGTATAATGCATGTATTATACCGTATTCTCTGCAAAGAGTGAAATTCGAGGTGTATTTGTTTTTTTTTTTTTTTTGGCAACGCGTACACTACACATTTGGAAGAAGAGTGCCCACAATACGAAGACATGAAATTTTACATAAGAAGCATTTGAAATTGGACTCTTCAGGCAATTTGTATTAAGAAAAGTAAGTTTGCTGTGCACTCCAGTGGCTATTATTAGAAAAAAAAATCTGTTATTATGTTCCAAAGAAGATAACGCCATTTAACGGTATTTAAACGAAAAATAAAAATAAAAATTTCGTATTGTGGCACTCTTCTTCCAAACGAGCGATATATAAATTTTCGACATATAAAGAACCCTTCAAAATTCAGATTTAAAATCAATATTAGATGAGCAGATAACAATAAAAATTGCAGCTAACTTCTTGTATTACAAGAAACTCCTTTTTTATTGTACAAAAGTGAGCTTATGGATGAAAAAAATATCCAAAAATGCTACTTAATGAACAAGTGGATTACGTATGAATGGAATGAATGGACTGTTTTCATTTCTGAATTTTTGGGCATTTATTTTGCAACCAAATAAGTTGTTACACACAAGAAAAGCGTTCAAAGATATCTTATTTGCACTAATTCGCTCCCCTCTCCAGAGTATTTACACAACGCTACATCTTTCAACGACTACTAGCACCATACAACGCTCATACAGAGAGCTGCTGGAAAATGGCATAGCTGTTTTTTATTCTTTTGTATGTGTGCATGTTGGTGTCTTTGGGAGTGAAAGAGCGTATTGACTTGCAGAGGAAGCAACAAGAAAAGAGATCAATATGAGCGTCAGCATTCCCAAATCGTATGACAAAAAAAGTTTAAAACCAAAACAATTCATTCATGGAACTATTTCTACGTGTTAACTTATGCGGGTGTGATTACAAGAAAAAAAATTCCCGACCATTTATGAGACTTAAAAACAAGCATTTATTGCTATATTTTCAAATTAATCAGTTTCTCTCCAGGTATAGAGGAGTTCCCTCTTATCTTGCGCTTTTCAAATTGCTGCACTCCGATTTATTTGTTTACGATCTTGATGTTGAACACAGTGTCTTTCACTTGGTGTTCACGTGTCTCATACTTCATAAAGCTCGAAAGTCACTAAAATTAAAATTGAATGACTCTAACATTCGGTGGCCACCGAGCTTTCGTAAACTTGTTTCTTTGCCAAATGCCCTTTCTTACCTGCAGTAGCCTTATTGACTGTGACTTTGAATTGACTAATTTCATCTGTGTTTTCCATTGTCTTTTTTTTTTGTATCAATTGTTTTCTCAGTTATTTACCTATATTTTGTAGGTTCCGTGTGATACAATGTGGTACACGGGCAATTCATTTTGCGTTTCTTCTTCGATACAGATTTTTAAAAAAATACAAAAGCTAACTTTTTTTGCACTAAAAAAGGAATTTTTGTAATCCCGAAACAAGTTCCTGCATTTTGTATTGACATTTATTCGTCTAAAGTAGAAATGAGTCCTTAATTTCCTGGTGGTTTTTTTTTCTTCTTCTTAAAATATCCTTTCATTAGGCTGCACACAAAAATCTTTTAACTGTTTAAAATACAAATGAATTCGTGCACACTCTTAACACATGCAGACATACATTTTTTTCGCAATACCTTTTTTCCATCGTGCGTTGAATATTTTAATGTAAATGGGATGTTTTTTAAGTACTAAGAAAAGTAAGTTTGAAGCCTGTGTGTGGACTGATTACAGCTTGCGAGACAACCGATTAGAACCATACATTAGCATACTTATGGATGAAACACCTGTAAGATTATAGTGATATAAGACCTAATAAGGGAGAGCATCCAACTCAATGGAACTCGCGATTCAAATGGAACTGCTTGCAGTTACGGGAGTAGGCGAGCGACATGGAGCATGGTACTTTATTCTAGCGAATCCTAGTATCAACTAACTCGCATTTTGAAGCAATTCTTTTGTGAAAAATACCAACTAGATTTTGACGTATCATTTTTATGACTAACAACGTTTAAAGCTTAGTCTTAGCTAAAAAGATGAGTAGAATGAAAAAGACTTGTTACCCCTTTGAACAAATTAATTCATAATTAAAGAAAAAATACCAGTAATGTCTGTGTCATTTAAGAGAGGAAAGACCATTAGCTATGCAATTTGAAATACGCTCAGAAAAAGATTTCCACAACGAGAGCTTTGCTAAATCTTTCATTCCAGCAGAACTGATGGACTGTTCCCCAGAGAAACATTGGTGGAAGGCTTTTTCAGAGATTTAATGGTTAATTTATCGTTTCGACGTCAGAGTGATGCCAAATTCGAAACCAGAAACTTTTTCCACTGCCGATGCTATTATGTGAGTTATTTTGAGAGTTTAAATGAAGTCTGAACTTACTTTTTTATTATTTTTTCTTGATAGAAAATTATCATTTTCATAGTTTATTTTAAAATGATTCAATTTTTTAAAGAGTAGTATCGAAATAATGAAAAAAAAAACATTTAACCTTCGAGAAAACGTATTTCAAACTTTTCAACTTTTTCAGCAAGTATGCTTTATCTGCTCCTTAGTTTATCAATTTAATAAAACTTGTCATTTTCAAGAACACTTACGCATATGATTTTTTTTTAGCTTAAAACTATGTTGTGAAAAAATAAATCAATTCATTTTTGTAGTGAGAATATAGATCGAATATACTTTAGATTAAAATAATATTGCCGGGAGCAAATTTTCATTTTTACAAAACTAAGGCTAAATAATAGAGAGGCAAAAGTGCACATCTGTAACAAACAATCTATACCCCCCTATAAACGAATAGATATGTCCATTTCCACCTATAAACCGGATATTAGCCTTTCCATCTAATCGATCGTCAGACAGTATCGTAATCGTTTTTAACCCGCCTACGTTAGTGTACAACTAAACTTATTGCGTAATAACAATTATGCAGCATCAGTTGATATGCAACATATTATTTTGCACAACACTTTTTCTCGATAGCTCAATTGCTCATTTTTAGTCAAAAAAAATAACATTTTCACACAAACGAAAATCATTTTACCATAGAAAATAAATTCTGTAATTAAGTTCGAACAAATTTGATAGGCGTTTGCGTAATTAAATGTAAAAGGAACTATAAAAGCGTATCCAATCAGAATTATAAAACTAGTATATAATTTAATACATGAAAAAACATACCTTAGCCCTGGCTATAGGGCGGTAACTTAATAAAAATAGATAATTCAAGTTTTTTTTTTTTTTTTTTTTTTTTTTTTTTAATGTTGACATCAAAGTGAAACATTTACGGAAACAGAAATTGACTTTAAAATAATAAAAAAGCGAATGGAAATCGCTGAGTTTAGGAGTAAAACAACCGACTTTTTGTAGTTAACGCCATTGAAAATAAAATATTAATAAAATTTAAACATTCACATCTAAATAATCATTATACCTAAAGAATCATATGCTTGTATTGGGTCTTCATAACAGGAAATTAAAAGACTTAAACCCCTACGAAGTTGACCCTGTCAGTTTGCCCATCAATACAGTATGATGATGGGGTTTTTTTTTTTTTCAAAGCAATAACAAAAATAAACTTTTTTGTAATATATGCAGTTTTTTAATGCAAAATTTTATTTCTAGCACAATTAGTTCTTAAAATAACATAAAAAATAATTTCCATAGTTTCATCAATAACATATCTTTATGTCTTTGCATTTTGCCATTCTGACCCATGTTCCTCCTGAAAAAAATGTTCGATAATTATTTTCAAACTGTCTATGGATGCATGAGATGCAAATATTCCTCGAATAAATATTTGAAATGTGTGCACTGAAGAATTTTGCACAAAAAAGCATTGCTGCAAGTTACCACCCTCATATATATGTATAATAGCCGATTTACTGATCGAGCAATGCTCCTGGCGTTATCAACAATGAAACTCACGCCATAGCATGATAATTTGATAATATTTTTTAGTACTAATGATTGACATCAGGAAAATACCTTATTTTGACAAGGGTGAACTGGATCCGGGAACTTAACTGTTTTACTGGTTAACCTGTAATTTTAAGAGAATGAAGAAACGAAAGAATGGTCAACAACGAACGCTATCTACTGGAATTCAGGGTTAATCCCCTGCAATTAGGAATAAAATTTCCACAATCAAACTATCATCAAACAGGCAATTGCTCCGTTCAAATGTAGAAGCAATTTTTTTTTACTTTCCGGGCGATTTTCTTGTTATAAATAAAATACCTATTTTTTTCTTTTGAACTTTTTCAAAACCGATTTTTTTTTAATGTATTGAAATTTTTAGCTTTAAAACATAATACCCTTTACGTAAACGTTATTTACGAGAATTAAAAAAAGCAGCAACTTGACTTTCACTGCACTTTCCGTAATTCGGCATTCTTTCGAAAAAAAGTTTGAATGTGAAACCGGTGTGCCAACAAATAACTATGTTTTGTATGGATTTTTGAGGATTTATGTGCTTCCAAACGTTTCTTTTTACCTCAATTAAAAAAAAAAACATCCTACATCTGAATTCTTGGTTACTAATGCAGATCTAAAGAAACTCTGCAAGTGTACACGCTTAACTTCAAAGAGATTTATTTCGATTCGACTCTGGAAGAAAATGGCGAAAATCTAAAGCCGGAGTGACAAAGAACTTTTGTTTGCGCGATGAAAAGGCAATTTCTATTGCATTAAAAATTACATTTCTGGCATCAAACAAACAATTATTTAAAAATTATTTGCATGAGTACATGAACATTATTGATTTCCACAAAATATCTATAAATGCCCCGTAATCTGCAAAATTTCACTATCATGTACATAAATTAAGTTTTAAAAATACTTTATAAACTTAAACGAGACTTGCAAAAGCAATTCCGAAATGAACCTAAACAGATGTCAGTGTTACTGTGAAGGGAGAATAATAGTACCCTAAAATAGCGGTGTATATGAGGGCGGAAGTGTTGAAACGATCTAAAATGCAGCAGGTAAATAATGATACGCACACGATTCATTCATTATATCGTGGTTAATAATGGCTGAGAGGAAATCTATTTACATGGTAATAACATACATAGATCATTGCTATAATCAAAAGCCATATGATAATAAACTCTTGGAGATATTATTTAACTAGCAAAAGTATCTTTATCATTTTAAAAGGTGGTCATCTGTTTCTTTGTTTTGAGCTTGTGGGAATTAATGTGTGTGTGGATGTGCGTACAATATTTATGACTATGAAGATTAAATCTCCCTGTTCATTCTGGTAGCTGTCAGGAAGTTTTAGAGAATGAAATGCTATGTGCGAAGTGTTTCATAAGAATCACGCGGCACGCGTCATTTTCATTTTTCAGAAAGTTTTATCTAGTAAAATCAGCACTCCAGCTGTAACTTGTGTAGGTTGAAGATTTCTTTGTCCACCTCATAATATTCTATTTGTGTTCTTAGGTATCACTAGTTTTCAATTTGCATGAGCTATTGTAATTTTGAAAGTCATAGATTAGTTTTCTATGGCTTTTCTTTTCTTTTATTTTTCTTTATTTTCCAAGTATTTTCAATGCATAAATTTATTGCTTACTTTCAGACATTTGTTGCGTATTTCTCTTTCACTCTTGAAGCGTTACTGATACTTTGGACAGTTTTCTCGAAGATTTTATTTTTATCTCATGTTTTATGTATTATTTTGCCCTAAGAATCGTTTTTTTTTTTTTTTTTTTTTTTTTGAATGGTCACGAATATTAACAAATAGTAAATGAGGTTAATGAGTTCAATGAAATATCATCTTTACGGTTTTATAAAGAACACCCACAAATAGTCGTTAAGAATTTGAATGAAATTTCAAGTACTTATGTGGTTAGTCTTAAATATCCCTCATAACTCCCTAAAATCTTTTACAATCATCCATTTAGAAATATTTTAATTGAAATACATAATTTTGTAATAACTTATTATTAATAATATTATTATAAATTAGCAAATGTTCTTTTTATACATAAACGCTGTTTACCAAATTTTATTTCATACAGCGGTTTCTCAAAACAGAATACATATGAGGTAGTGAGAAGAGAAGGGATGCAGGTGGCAAAATTAAAAACTTGGAGGTAACCAGTACAAATGGTAGGTGAAGTCCATTTGTGTCTTGGGGCAAGAGATACTACTAGTAGCCCTGGTAGGTGCTGTATAGCATGATTTAGGGGGAAAAATCAATATAAGCCTACCTAAGACGTAATCTTCATGCGCGTTTTGCTCAAAACTTGAAATTCTCCACTTACATCCCTTTGCTTCTCACCGCCTCATACACACCCATGTTTGAAAATTACAACAATATGAAGTACTCATTGGAAAGGAATAAAATGTACTGCACATAGTACTCATAGTGCTACAAATAAACGATCAAAATTACAGCTCAATGAAATGAAAATAACAGAATTAAATTATTTCGAATGTAGCTACCCCGCGCAGGTGTGAGTGCCTGTAGACGTTTTGGCATCGAATCATAAAGGTGCTGAATGTCACGATTGGGAATAGTATCCCATATGGTTTCAATCTGAAGCCAAAGCTCATCCGAACCCTCTGCTGAAAGAGGCACACGGGCGAGTTTCTGACTAACGGAATCTGAAACATACTCAATGGGCGTCTTATCCTGAGAACGGACTGGTCAAGGAAGTATCGTAACCTGTCGTGCACCAAAGAATACTTGTACGTTACGTGCGACATCTGAACGTGCATTTTCCTGCTGAAACACTGCACCAGGAATGTTCTGAAGAGAAGGTTGTATCTCCGACGCCACAGCGTGCCTGAAGTAGAACTTGCTATTGAGGTTACCCGTAATTCGGAGTAGATGGGATTGCCCTTGATATTCAGTAGCGCTCCAGACCATGACGCCTTGCGTTATGCTGGTATGACGTCGGATTACACACTCTGGGAGGTGACTTTTCATGTGTAACGTCTGACGCATACACGTTCATCGTCATAGTGCAGATTAAATCTAGACTCATCCGAGAAGATGATCTGTTGCTAGTCCGCACGCTATTAGGCTTGCTGGTGGGCCCATTTAAGCCGGAAACAACGATGGTTGAGGGTGAAAGGCATCCTCTATGGGGGAAGCCTTGCATGCAGGACCTGGCGCGGCAGACGTCATCGAACTGTGGACGCAGCAAATGTGACACCTGTAGCCATATTCCAACGTTGTGCTAGCGTACTGGAGGACGCTATACGACCCATCATAGCTAAGCGGGTGAGGTGTCGATAATCCCGTTGCGTCGTTCAGTTGCGGTGGCTGGTACGATTCCTCCGGCTAATTTCATCGTCCTGTCTATCTTTTACAAATACGCATCACAGTTGAGGCATTACGCCACGTGCTGGCACTGATTTCTCTATACGTAAGTATCCCCTCACGCATGCAGATCATTCGGCCCCATTCGAACTCCGTTACTCGTTCGTATGACGTTCTGCGTTTGGACGAGGCACATTGAGTACTAGAGAAAATCTACCATCGGCAGATAGTCATACGATTCCGAAAAATCCTTTAAAGCTCTTTATATACAGCGTCTACGCCGCAGTTCAGAGGGCGTAACTCGGTCCACGCATGCGCTATGTATCTGTAATTCTAATCATTTGCATATCTTATCATGCTATACATTTCCTGTGAATTTCAGTTCATTTGCATTATTCCTTCTTGGTGTTACTATTTTCACAAACATGAGCGTATTATTGAATTGAAAAGCAACTTAAATAAAGCAAAAGCGGTCAAAAAAGTACAGCATATAGCTATTTCAGTGCAAAAGTGTTGAACACACATTCAAGACAAAATTCATTGTGTGCTGAGCACTTTTGCACTGATGAAGAAACTTCATTGTGTCCTTGAAACAGCTATATACTGTATTTTTTTTTTTTTTTTTTTTTGATAGTTTGCGCTATTTTCAGTTTTTTACTTCAATCATATTTAAGTAAAAAGCATTATTTGATCACTTTAAAACCATATCTGGTATGAATTTTAAATTACGTGGCTCACCTGTTTTTGAGGAAATAAATAACCATTTCGATCTTTTGAAGTTTACAAATAAACAAAAAAAATTCTCGAACATTTAAAGATTAGGAAAATGTTAAAAGCTTTTATGCTAATTCCAAAAGCAAAAGAATTTGGATTTGCCACTTCCAAAGAAGATGTTTTACTAATTGTAAAACAAACTCCCTTTTCCGCAAGTTTTAAAGATCAAAACACACTTAAAAGATAATTACATGTCTTTAAGAAAGTTGTAAAGATAAAAATAGCATTAATTAGGGATTCTCTCACAAACTAACACTAGCAGAAAAAGCAGCATTTTTAAATGGTGGTTACAATTAAACAGGAGAGATTGACGAGTTGGAGATTCTAGAAACAGTTCGCTGAAAATTTGTTTAACTTCAGTTATGAAACCTCAGTAAGAAAAAAGAAAAGACAATGACACTAATCACGCAATTATAGTCGAAAAAGCTTTTCTTTAAATACAAAACAAAATGAGAGCTCAGGCGTTTATTTATTTTCAAATCTGTCTATACACATAATAAAATATTATGCTCTCTCTCTCTCTCTCTCTCTCTCTCTCTCTCTCTCTCTCTCTCTGTGTGTGTGTGGAGCTCTCTGGGAAAACGGTAAGGCCAAGAAATACCAAATTTGGTATACAAATGTAGTTTGCGCCGAAGATGTGCAGCTTGGAGCTAGATTTTTTATAAATCAACTTATTAAAAGTTATTTTTAAATTTATTTGATCTTTTAGCCCTTTTTATCCAATTGAGCAAGAACTAACTGTTGTGCTAATCATTGTTAATAATAGAGAAACTCAATTTAACCACCTGCCTACTGTTGACAATGATGTTTTCTCGAAGAGTCTTGTTCGAGTTATAAAGAAATATATATTGCTGTGAGCTGTGCTATGAATTTTGTGGTGCCACAATGTTGAAACACTCTAAGATTTAAAGACTTATGTTTTTACCTAATGCTGACAGATATACATGACAAATACAGCGAGATGAAGATATATTATGTATAGGCAGATAAATATAGACGGACATAAATAGAAACGTAGGTAGGAAAGTGCATAAATATAGAGGTAATGTAGAGATATGTGTAGAATATGTGTAGATGGATATGTGTAGATAGATAATTACAGGGGGGGGGGGATAAAAGAAAATATTTTTCTGGAATTGATATTTTTATAGATTTATAGAGATAACAGCTAGATACCGTATTTTAATGCGTATAATCCGCGGATTATCAGTTAAAAAGGCTAATGTTTAAAAGGTGCGGATTATACGCTGCCGAGGATTATCTATGTTTTTTTTTCTTAATACAGTAAAACCTGTAAAGTTGACCACCTTCGTAAGTTGACCACCTGTCTATGTTAACCGCTTTTGTCAGGAACGGAATTAGTCCTACCTTGTATAATAAAGGAAAACCTCTGTAACTTGACCACCTTTCTATCTTGACCACCTGTCTATCTTGACCACTAATGTACCCCAAATTTGGTTTGGAGTATTGTAAAAAACCCTTTGTAAGTTGATCACTTGGTTTATTTTTTTACAACTTAATTTAGAAAATTATTTTATTTTATTATTATTTTTTTATAGCTTTTCAAGAACATTTTTGATGCCAGACCAGCATTTTACCAACTAAATAAAACAACAGCATAACTAAACCTCCTTGTAAGTTTAACCACATTGGAAAACTACTAAGAACCCTTTTATGCTCCAAACTTGTTTTTCTTTTGTTGTTCTATTTGAGATTACCTTTTTACTCTCTGTTCAATGAAAACATGTGTCAGTAGAAAAGTACAAAGTATTTTTTTCCAGTTGCAATATTTTGTGGCAACACTGGAATTGTGCTAGAGTAAAAGTTACTTGCATTGCAGTATTTCTGGTGCAAGGGATTAAGAAATAGGACATTTTCATTTCCAACTGCCTTTTAGAACTATGAGAGTCCAGCTGTTGCTCTTTGTATTCTAGTTTTACATAAAATGACTTCAAAAAGAAAGTTAGTGGAACTTGAGATTGATAAAAAGTATGAAATATTAAAATTAATTGAAAAGGGAGAAATCCGGAGAAAATTAGCTGACACATATGGAATTTCAAAAACTAGTGCCTAATAAGTGCACCAAACTTCAATAAGGAGTTATTTTGTTGAAAAGTAGATCATCATGGTTATACATGTATTAAATGTATATAAGAAAAAAATAAGCGAAAAATGTGTTATTTTTGATTAGCTATGAATTTTTAGGAACAATTAATATCAAATAACTTTTTATAAACGATGTTTTTTTTTTTTTTTTTGAGCAATCACGATTGCTTATTGCTTTAATTTCACCGTCCTTGGCGTTTTGTTCCTTTTCAGCTTGGACCAGGGACACCGCCCACCGGCTTCTGCAGGCGCAACTCCGAGCAATACCTCCTGGAATCCATTTCTTCTGGTCGGGGACGTCCATATCCTACACACGCACGCTCATACACACATAAACACACGCTCACAAACACATGCCTTTATATGACTTTTTTTTAACCTTTTTCCATTCTCAATTTGTACTTTATATACGTTGTCATATTTTATTCACTATGCAGTACAAAGTTTTCGACTACTTTTTATGTACATGCCTTTATACACAAACACACACGCCTACGTGCATACACATAGGTCTGCGCACACACACAAGCCTGCACAAGCACGCACGCGCGCCTACCTATACACACACGCCTGCACACACACTATACACACGTAACCGCTCAGGAGGAGTGGTAGACTTGGGGGGACAGGAGCAGTTTGTAGAAACAATAGCCCCGATGAGTAGGGTCCTGTCGCAACTCTTGATTGGGAAAAACATAATTTGAATTCAAAATTTCAGAATTCAAGTTTTTTTTTTTTGGATCAATTTACAGAAATTTTAAATTAACATGACACATTATACGTCTTTCTGAGAAAATAACGTATAAAAATATTTGAATAACCTTTTAAATTATTGTTTCAAAGTAATGTCAAACAATGAAAGTGAGTTGAACGGAAAGAATAAGTGTCAATTAGTCAGAAAATGAATATGTGGTGCAAGAAATGACAAAAAAAATCATTACCCCTTTATAAGTTGACCACCTGTCTAAGTTGACCACCAAAGCACTGCACCGCAAGTGGTCAACTTACACAGGTTTCACTATACCAACACATTAAACCTCAATATTTACAGTAAGATTCACCGCTAGAGACCGTACGCCGACTGAATGTTGTTTATTTTACAAAGCTTGCATGTTCCTTTTCGCTGCCTGCCGGTATGTATGCTGGATATTTTACGTTGCTTGAATGTTCGGCTGGATATTTTACGTTGCTTGAATGTTCGTCTAACGCGATTCTGGTCATGTAAAATAAAACAGGATGCAGTGAATTAGGGAGCCATTTGCACAAGATTAGACCGTTGGTTCCTTTGTCTTGACTCTGTTTTTCAAGTAATTAGCGTTCTATTATGATTTCAATTAGAAATCATTTTATTTTAGATTATATTTTAGATTAATTTTGGTTATGTCTTCAAAGTAATTAAATTTTCACGTTTTTAGCTCAGTAGCTCAAATGGTATGTTAAATTCGAACTTTTTTTCTTATCGTATAATCCGCGATTATACGAAGCTTTTTTTTTTTTTTCTTCAGTCCGATTTTAGGACCTGCGGATTATAGGCCGCCCGCGGATAATACGGAGGAAAATACGGCTAAATAAAGAGATGAACAGATAGTGACATACATAAACAGATATAGATTTGATAAATATAGAAGGACAGATAAATATGGATTGATAAATACAGAGTAGATAAATTTGGAGATGGTGCATAGTTAGAACGCATGGATTGATATTTAGTTATAGAGATAAATACATAGATTTAGAGATACAAGTACAGACACATAGATACTGACAAAAAGCATTTTTTATACTGGTCCCCAGATTTAGACAGCCGCCAAAGGTGGTAATCTCGGCGTAAAGATGTGAATATCATAAAAAAGGGAATTACGCATTAAGGCCATCTAGCCGCCGAGGACCACTAATATTTAAATATCAGGATTATTTTTATCATGCCAAAATCGTCTGCAGAAACTTTTTCAAGAAACTGAAGATATTCGCAACTCCAGAGCTCGAATACGCTACCTTGCGGTGATTAACAATACTGAAGAAAAAGGTAAAACATTCCATTCCACGTGTTTGCTTTGGGATAAATTACAGCTTCAGACAGTTTATGATGTAATGTAATTTCAGAATAGAAAATAAAGCTTCCCACAAACACGATGAAAAATTACTGTCATTCACTAAGCATCAAAGCAAGTTATAAGTTACGGCGTGTGTTTGTTTTACCTTTTTCATCTGCCATTAGACTCAAGTTCAAAGTGATCGAGTTTGACAAAGGATTTTCAAGCGTCATTGGTGTTTCACTCTTTTCCAACGTGTAAATTCCAGAAATGGATCCGCTATTCATACCAATCGAATTTTTTACTTTTAAGGGTCCTTTTGCAATTATTTATAAAATCCATGCTCTTAAAATTGCAGCCGAGCTCGTTTATTAAAGGAAATTTCTGAGCAAAGTTTTCAACAACCTGAACTGGTACCTTTTTTTTCTTTCAATTAATAATTCAAAATTTAGCCCTACTTAGTAGAGGTTTACATTGAGAAGGGTCACGCTCGAAGGATAATGCACAGCTTCTAGGTGAAGCTGCAATGATATTATGGATGGCACTTTCTGGGGGAAATTTACGAATGACTGAAATTTTATTCTGTACAAATATTTTCTTAGTTTCATATTGAAATGTTTCCGAAAGATGTAATAAAAATCTACATGTCGTTCCAATCTTTTTAAATACATGCGCACGTATTTAGTATACACTATTTTCAGCTTCCTATAAATAGATACAGAGATTTCTTTACGTCATGATAATCCTTATTTTAACGGTGGCTCTTCGTACATTTATGCATCCAAATGAATCAATTCCTCTGGGGATACTGAACCAGGACCAAACATATCGAAATGTTGATAGATAGTACTTCTATGTATCGTGTGCTGTCTGAGCTAAATCAAACTTCCTCCTTAGTGGTTCTCTGAAAACGGAAGCCGTACCTCTCTTCATTAAACCGGATAACATTGTCTATTCGGACTTGGATATCCGAGTGGTTTAAGGAACAACAACAGCAACATTTATGTAAGCACCTGCAAGTAAGCAGAAAATTGTCTATCATATTACAATTATTGCTAGCATCGTATGCGGTTTATTTTGTTGTTGAACAATTTCAGGAAAAATTGAAATAAATTTAGATTCCTTTAGATTCTAAAAAAACAAGTAAAAGTATCCCTAACCCAGTGGTTGTGAAATGAATCCTATGATATCTTCTCTTTATTTGCTGGTTTTAAAAGATATCAAAACTCATATCTCGTTATTTGATAGCGGCTAAACAATATGTTCCTCCTAATAGTTGGACAAGGCCCATTTTAACAGTGGTTACACAAATTCTAACATTTTTGTTTCACTTCTTCATGTTGCGTAGAGTTCAATAGAAAAAAAAACTCATTCAGTAAAATTCGAAGTCTGTTAAACAGTCTTCGTTTCACTTATTATTGGATACTTCTAAATACTACTGCTTCGCGATTGTGTTTTAACACGAAGGTAAGTAAGAAAACTCGTTTCATAAAATTTGATAACTGTTAGACAATGCATTTTGATAGTAGTTATTCAACTCTAAACACAGTAGTTTCTTATAAAATCAAACTACGTATCGTCGCCTCAGAGCAACAGTAAGACATCTAATTCCAGTAACAACAGTAGATCATCCTACTGTTGCTTAAAGGCGACGGTATGTATTTATTTCTTCCCATAAGTAATTTTTCACAATATTTTAAATTATGTAAAGCTTATTTGGAGAAGAAATTTCCATACAAGTGTGATAAAAACATTTTATTTTTTTAAATATTCAAACATAACAGCAATCACACACAAACGTTTTTTCTACCAAGAATAAATCACTTAATTTCTTGTTTATGCTTCAAAGATTGAAACTTAATAACTTGAAAGTGAATCTCTACAGCTTTGCAAAGAAAGCAAATGTAGAAAAGATTCTAGTTTTAGGGAGCAAAAACGAACATCAAGGGTCTGGGTCAGTTTTTACATTCGTTAACTTTTGGAACTTTTGAAAAGTTGATGGTATTCATCGAAATTGAACCAATGATTTAAAGATTGAATTTCAAATGGAACTTTGTTTAACAACTCTTACAAGTATTCAAATACGATGCGATTAAACAGATCATGTCACAAAAAAAATGTTAAAACAAATTATTTTGTGTTAAAAAAAGCATCTTCCAAAAAAAAAACAATGTTAAAACTAAATTGAGTTAAAAAAGCTTCTTCCGGAAAAAAAACAATGTTAAAACAAATAATTTTGTGTTAAATATGCTTCTTCCAATAAAAAAAATTTCATTTAGTTGAAAATTGCCATATTAGATTGAAAATGAAGCATTCTACGATAGTGTGTAGTTCGTTGAGGGTTTGTGAAAAAAACAGCGCATTTCAAAGACTTCCTTTTTTAAACAAATTACTATCGTAAAAGAAATAATTACTTCCAAAAAGAATACAAATAAGTTCTCATGAAAAAAATGCCCCAATTGTAATGGTGTGGAACAATTATTTCCAGTATTTCCTCCAGGCGATAAGAATTTCTTAGCACAACACAAAAACTAGAAAAATAGCTATTGCATAAGCTTTTGCGAAAACTATTACAAACAGAACTTCTAGCAAATCAGCGAAAAAAAAGTTTCTTATTGGACTTGTTAAAGAATGACGGTTTTTTTTTTTTTTTTTTTTTTTTTTTTTCTCACATTGATAATAACTATAAGATGCCGTATTTCATTCCTGACTGTCGAGCAACAACTGCCAAATAAGATTTAGTCGGGAAAAATTGCAACACCTAGGGTGATAAAATGCTACAGGATGAAAAAGATATAATTGGAACGATAAAATATTTTCAAACATTGTTGATATCGTGTTGACACGTTCCGATAATCATAACTTTTTTTGTAGCATTTTTTCTTTGTTAATTTTTGAGAAATTACTTTTTAATGCACGAATAAGCAGGGGTTTTTTTAACGGTATTTAGACGATGAACTTGTAATAAAAAGTTAAACTCATTTAAATTTGCACTTTCACTCTGATAGAGACTTTAATTAAAGAACAACACTTTTTAACCACGTCAAAAACTTTCGTTTGTTATTACAATTTTTTTTAGACATTTTTCTAAGTGCAGAATCACCAAACTAAAAAAGTCTTTTTACCGTAACCAATATTGTTTTTTACTTCTAGGGAAAATCGGCATTGTTTGTTTCTGCTACAAAAAAAATATATTTCTGGACGAACGAAATGATACAAAAATCAGATTTACTAAACAAAAAACAGGAAGCATAAAAGACATTTTTTAGTGCTAAGGATTGAGGAAAAGGAAATAAAAGTGAAAATATTTGTTGTTGCCCGAAGCACACAATGAAATGGGGTTGTTTTTTTCAGTCAAAAGTACTATACTTTTAGTCATTGGAATTGACAGAATGAGTAAAAAAAAATAACATGAACCCAGAAAATACTTTCATTTTCCCAACAGTTATTTTTTAATTAATTTTTTTAAATATCTGATTTTGAAAACAAGGCGTGGTCTTTATGACGTCACAATTGATGCAATTTGGCGCATCTTTCTACTGCGTTTCCTCGTTATGATAAGCGAATTAAATATTGCGCTCTGCGTTTGCTATCAACCATATCATTGCCAATACACGTGCTCTCTTAAAAAAATTCCAGCGATTTTAACTCAGACTGAGTAAATTTTCACTCCTTTCCAGTGTCGAAAACGCACTTTCCTTATAGGAGTGAATTTCATTCCTTTTGCGGAGCGGTTATTTTCACTCCTTTTGGATAAGCTTATTTCACTCCCTTTTGATAAGTGTTTTTCACTCTTTTTAAGACGAAATTCATATCCTAAATGAGTGGTTGCTTTCTGTTTTGGAAAGCCGCTATTTCACTCTTTTTTTAGAATAAAATAGGTAAAATCATTTCACTCTCCTTTGGTGAAATTGTTTTTTAAACGTGTTTTCATGTGCTTATGCTGTGTATTTGAATTTAAAACTGTTTTTAAAACTTATTTCATTTGAAAAAAAAATTAGTTTTTTAATTTAAAAAATGAAAAAAAAAATGTTTTTAGTGTTTCCGAAGAGGATGCACAAGAACTGTATGGCAAATACGAAGAATTTTCTTTTTTATTAAAACTTTAACTGGTAATATTTCTTGAACTACTGGTACATCGTTACAAATCACCCACGTGCAATATTACGTACATCTCCGAATCTAAAGATTGAAATAAAACTAAAAAACCCACACAGTTCCAAATAAATAGATTTAAAATTTTGAAACTCTATATTGATATTCTCGGTGTGCCTTTTAACATTAATAATGTTTTAAAAGTTACATCAGTTCAAATTAATTTAAAAAGTCACTCATAAATTGTGACAAGATACGTTTGAATTCAATTTTGTTTCTTCGAGGCCATTCATTACGTAAGTACAATTTTTGGCAATTTTTGACCTTCCCTTCCACCTATGTAAGGGTATGTAAGACTCCCCCCCCCCCATCTTAGGTAAGATTCTTTTTTTCTTCACAATAATAAAATAACAAATATTACATCACTGGGATCGTTCTTAAATTAACTATCATTTTTTTTTAATTTTTTTAAAAATATTTTTGAGTAAAGAAATGTTTTCTGTAAGGAATCTAGACCGAATGTTTTTTGACAAATAATTTTTGTATATGATGCGATAATAATTAAAAATAAGACATGCAAAACACAGTGCGATTCTTTTATTATATTTTACACGTTTCATTCTTTGAAACACAAGTAAAAAACAGCTCATCCTATAATACATACTTTTACCTTCCTGAAGCAAATGAAATATAATATTTGCCAAACCACTTGACCGCGGATTTCTAATATAAAATATCGGCTTGGAAAATATTACGTAAGAATGGATCTACTCCCCCCCCCCTCTCCAAGCAAGGGTATGTAGAGAATTTTCCACTCCCTCCCCCTCAGGACCCTGAATTAATGAATGGCCCGTTACACATATGAATGAGTGTACTATACAAAGTTTATGATACTCTTTAAAGTTTATTATACACAAAAACAATGTTTGATTAATTTAAAATATACGCAGTGGTTGGAGCTCCGACCATCGGGAGCGGATTCGGTATCCGACCTATAGATTTGCGCATGGTCGGGTCTGTAACACCTGCCTAAAATATATATACATTACACACGCACCAAAGATGGTAACGACTGTTTCAAATGTCATATTTTTGATTCGATGATCGAAATAAAATTGTTGATGAAAGTTTCATTCATTTAGAAGAAAAAGTTACAAAAAGTTTGCCGTAACATTGCACGTGGATGATTTGTAATGGTATACGAGCAGTTCAAGAAATATTAACAGTTACAAGTTTTAATAAAAAAGAAAATTCTTCGCACTTACCATGCAGTTTTTGTGCACTTCCTTCAGAAACCTCATTCGGCAACAAATATTGTTTAAATTCATTAAATGAAGACATTTAGATAGCGGCATCCACTTGGTACTCGCGACCAACGTTGGGTAAGCCTAATGTGGAGGTATAGAAGATTCCCCCTAAACAAAATCACGTGACAGAATCGAACCAATGAAAATGTTTTTGAGTCCTTCTTTTAAAGAATGTTTTTATATTTCGCTCCTCAAACGGAGTGTTTCCGAATTTCACGCGAATAAAGAAAAGTTTTAGTCTTGGTTTTTTCGTAAAGCGTCTTTTTTCGATAAAGCTAGCACTCAGAAAGAATGAATGCACCCGCAATAGATTTCACTCTTTTTAAGAGTTATTTTTTCGCTCTTTTGAATTAAGAGTGTGAGTAAAGATTCGAAATAAATATTTTGCTTTCTGAATGGCAACACTGAATGGCATTTCATCATTTGTGATGTCACACGACAGAAACGTAAACAATGAAAGCGCACCGATTTTTTTAACATTAAACTTAAATAAATTATTTTAAAAAGTGGTCAGATGCTATGTTTTTAAGCATGCTCTTTCAGAAAAAAAAACTTTTAAAATTTTGGAAACGACCCCATTGGACGACCCCATTTTTTCAGTATTGAAAAATAAGTATAACGATAACAATTTGTTTTGAAGGACATTCAAGGTACCATTTCACTTTTCGCAGAAACTTCCATCAAGATGTTCTGTTATGTAATAATAATTCACTTACAGCTGATCAATGTTCCCAGTAGCATTTAAAAAACCTTTTAGTTTGGGTAACAAATTAAAAAAGTTTTAACCTTTTAGGTTTTTAAGAAATTTAAGTCTGCTCAATTTTACAGTACATTTTTAGTTCATCCAGAAAGACATTAAAAAACAGTTTCGCAAGAAAGTTTTAAAAGTCTTTCGGGGTTTTTTTTTTTTTTTTTTGAGAAGACTCATAAAAATGCTTCATTTCATTCACTCCCGTACACATATCAACAAAAAGAAACTTTAAAAAATATGCTTGATGCTTAAATTTCGGAAACATTTTTAACTATTACTCCCTTAAAGTACAGTACAACTGTTTGTAGTTACCTCGAACTCGAGTAATCATAGTAATAATATTACTTCTATAAAGTTTGATCAACACATAAAAAATAAACAGGGTGTTGAAAAAAGCCTTTTTCATAAAGTTGTACAACGTGGAGCAAAGTGGAATACTTAAAATAAGTTACCTTTTTAAAAACAAACAAATTGGAATTTTGTTGTGAAAATTACAGTACATGAAGAAAGAGCACTATTTTTTTCTTTTTTAATATAAAACTTGCATTAACAACACTATTTTTTATCTTTGGCACTCAACTTGTACCTCCAAAATAAACTGAAAAATTTTCCCTCTCATTTTTCCTGGGACAAAGTGAAAAATGAAATATTTTTCTAATAAAATATATTCTATTTGATTTTTTTTTTGATCAAATGAATGAGTAAAATAAATAATGAACTGACTGCGTAGGCCCTAGTTCGACTGCAACAGGGGTCCAAAGTTGTTTAAAATTACCATTTTTATCGCTTTTTTTTTCTATTGTACCGCAGTATGAGCCATGCTTACCTTTGAATTCATTACGTTGAATACTAATTTTTGATAAGCGGTTCTCAAATTCAACTTGGCTACTTCTCTTAATTTCAATAACTTGAATGCTAAAATAACATAGTTACAGGATATTTATCGTTTACAAATGAAACTAATTATTTTCATTTTATATTAATCGTCTGCTAGTAAAAAGTATTTATCGTTTACTAATAAAAACATTTACTTTAACTGGATATTTATCATCGATCAAAGATATCCCACATTGAAAAGCAAAAAAAGGAAGAAGAGAAAAAGCTTTGATATATTGCACATGGCCCACAAAAAAAACAAAAATACAAGATTGTTTCGACTTTTCAATTAGCTTAGATAATCCTCATAAACAAATACGTGTTCCTCCTTATACTCAATTTACCAAAAAAAAAATTGGCAAAGATGTCGGGAGATCGAACATAGTGTCGAATTCTGAAATTCCAATGGAAACGCCATTGCAAATCTGGGGCCTAACTAGCAAATTCGGACCGTCGTTGCAGAGAAACTAGGACGTATGCAGTCAAACCGCTTTACCTGCGCTCATATCTAGTGGGAATGGACCTAAAGCTAGAATTTTGTCCAAATCCGAGACCCTTAAGGTCAAGCCGTTTGGTTGTAAGACCTTGTATCTTAAATTTTACTAAACAACTCCAATCCATTTTCAGTAGCAATTAAATTTAAACCTTGAAGCACTATTTTAATTATTCTTTGATTTAATAAATTTTTTGGTAATTAATTTAAAAACCCGTAACTAAACCTCTAAGAAAAGCATGTTTGATACAACCCCCCCCCCCCCCCCCCGGTATTAAAAAACCATTCCTATATTTATTTTTAGTAACTACTCCAACTAATGTCCTGTTAGTAACGGTTTTATAACTTAATTATCTAGTTTATCGTTCGCCTGATTTGTATAGGTTTTAGTTTAGTTCTCTAAAAGCATTTTTTGAAAAAGATTTAACTAAGGAGGTTTTATTTCATAGCATGCGATTTAAATTGATTTAGATGATGAAGGAAACGAGCTGATGTGTGCATCACGTGACTTCCTTTTACTCCAATTTATTGTTATTTCCCCATTACTGGCAATTTTATTGTGATTCAATAGTTCACTCTCTAAATATCACCAACAGTGGTCAAATTAAAACAGATTATTTTTAAAAAATTTGCCAAATTTGTCGCCAAGTTGGCGACAATACTTGGCGACCAAAATGGCGATATATCGCCAAGTATGCACCAAATTATACCACTTGAGTTTGCATCGAAATTAACAATGATTTCCCTCCCCCCCCAAAAAAAAGTGGCATAAGACCCCTTTAGAAACACCCAAATGCAACCAAAAGGGGACGTGCACAACTTGACTCCATTAGGAGTCTACGTACAAAATTTCAACTTTCTAGGACTTACCGTTCTTGAGTTATGTGACATACATACGAAAATACAAACGTCACGAGAAAATTCGTTCTCATTAACTCGGGAATCGTCATTACGGATATTTCGCGTGTCTGTACGTTTTTAGGCACTTATCCACGTCTGGTCGAGTAGAAAAAAAAACTCAAAATTCATTCGGGGGTGAGTAAAATGGAAATTAAGGTCGATTTTTGAGTGAAATTTTTTTCGCGAATACAATACTTCCTTTTTTGTAAAAGGAAGTAAAAATTGTCTGCATGTGTATATAAAAATGAATGTATGTGGGTGTGTGGGGGGTATGTACCTTATACAAATCCACAGTTTACGTGGGATCTCTGCCAAATTTGAGAAGATCTTTGATGCTCAGAAGAGGGGGGTGGGAGAATTCGCAGAAGGGTCAGAGTTTGAGGTTCACCTTCGAAATGTTTTTCTTTCAGCTACTTCGCAAATGTTGGTGACACAAACCTTCTAATATAGTTTTATTTCTTCATTGTACGCAGTTACATAAGTTTTGCCATTCTAAAATAGTTTGTTCCTTATTTTGACGAAAATCATTTTTCCTTTGTTTAGAAAAGACGGAAATTATTTTTTCAGAACTAATTTTACGTGATATTTTTCACTCTCTCAAATTAACGTCAGAATTTATTTGCTCGAATTGGATCTATTTCTCACTTGGAACTGCCAAAAGTCGTTAGTAAACTGATATCTTTTGTGGCGTAATAAAATTATCTGCTCCAGAATATATATTAGATTTTGCAAAAAAGTATTTGAAGTTTACATTAAGGCAATTCCGTTCCTCTCTTAAGGCATTGCGTTTCATCGAGAAAAGGGGAGAAACATTTTGTTGCTTCAACATTTGATAGTTTCGACCATAATTTAAAATGTCTTTTAAAAATGCTTCCTTCACAACAACATTACAGGCAGTTTATGTGAAACAGAAAAGAAAAATGATTTTGATGAAATTAACTGAGTATTTTGATATTTTTATCTTTTCATTTTAAAACCTGAAAGCTTGTTGCACGATGAGAGCGGAAACAATGCACCAGGAGGGAAACACGAGTCTTCAAGGTTGAAAGAAAGAAAATGGAGAAAAGTGTTTTGATGTTGAAATCTTTCCTTTAAGAACATGCATATGGATTAAATATTACAGACATTATATTAAATAATATGAGGCAGTGAGATGCAGAGGGATGAAAGTAGACTTTTTAAAGTTTTGAGTAAAATGCATTTGAAGTTTAGATCCTAGGTAGAGATTTTTTTTCTAAATAACTCTGTATTTCAGCAACAACCAGGGCTACTAACACAAAGCGGAGGGGAGGTTTACCTATTTGTAGTGGTGGTTGTCTCTAAAATTTTAATTTTGTCACTTTCATTCATCCCTTTGCTTCTCACTGCCTCAGATTAATTAATATGAGGCAGTGAGAAAAAAAGGGATGTAAGTGGGCATTTTCAAGTTTTAAGCAAAACACGTTTGAAGATAAGGTGTTATGTAGACTTTCATTGAATTTTTTTTCTAAATCATGTTATATCACAGCACCAATCAGAGCTACTAGTACTATCTCTTGTCCCAAAACAGAGGGGAGATTTCCCAATTATTTGTACTGTTCATCTCTGAAATTTTAATTTTGCCACTCACATCCCTTTTCTTCTCACAACCTCAGATTAATTAATATGAGGCAAAGAGATGACGTGAGATGCAAAGGGATGAAAGTAGTCTTTTTAAAGTTTTGAATAAAATGCGTTTGAAGTTTAGATCCCAGATAGACTTTCATTGAAACTTTTTTTTCTAAATAATGCTGTATTTCAGCCAGGGCCGTCCCAAGAGGGGGCGAGCGGGGCAATCGCCCCCTGCGCCACGAAATGAGGGGGCGCCCCCTCATGTCAGTATCAGTCAAAAACACACAAAATACAGAATCATTCACTGTAAAAACGATTCAGAAACGTTCCTGGAAAATAATAGGCAGCTGATGTGCCCAATTTCTGCCAGTAACATATCTCGCAAATACCAGGAACGTTTTCCGATAAAATTCAGTAACCTTCCTGAAAAAGACAGTTGTGTTTCCGGAACTTCAGAGTGATCTTAGGTAGGGATAATATAACAGCTTGGCACCTTCCTGATTTATCACAACAGTTCCGAAAGCAGTATTGCAAACATGGCCAAAGCTAGGCCAGAATCCCAAGTAAGTATCAAGCGTCTCACTTGATTGCAATTCTTGCAAAGCTACGTAGTCAATACTTATTCGCTCCCTTTGGGAATTTAATCACCATGAACGAGCCGTAATCGAGCTGAAGCCGATACTCCTTATAAATACTCTCAGTTAATCTTTAAACTGGGAGCTAGAAATAATTATTACAAAAAAGAGAAGTCTGCATTCATGAAACTTGTAGCAATTCGGGAAACTTTTTGACAATGATACTTGATGTTTCCAGGAAGTGGATAAAAACCATTGAAATCCCAAAACGTTACACAGAAATAATCAGTAACGTTTCGGATTTTTTTTTACAGTGTTGCAATGATTCTCTATTTTTTCCTAGGTCACGAAAATATTCCTCTCTCTGTCTCCAAAACATTAGTTTCCTTTGTATTATTGAAGCAGATACAATTCCTGAGAATATAACTGTTTAGAGTCAAACAAAAGGCACTTTCCCTTGTCTAGTTCTCACCAATTTTGCTTGAATTCTGTCATTGCGTGCAGTGACGTAACCAGAAAAAAAGTTTTAAGGGGGCACATTGAAAAAAACAAAAAGCATAAAAAAAAGTTTTTTGATCAGATAGGAAACAGTTAAAAGGTGTCCGGTCAAAATTTTGAAACTTTTAGTTTTAAAAACGCTATTTTAGCCTTAAAAACGCGATTATACGTCATGTTTTTTGACGTTAGGGTAAGGGAGGGAGCTCAGATATACTGCTTCCGACCGATTATTTTTTTAAATAGATAGAAATCAATTCCTTCTCTCCGTGCAAGTTTTCGAAATTGAAGTTTCAAAAACGCAACTTTAGACAAACTTTGAAGATTTTATAAATAGGAGGATCTGGAGCATTTCCCAGGAAAATTGTTCAAAATTATGGTTTAAAAAATTTAAGCAATGTTTCACATTCAGGGGCTATTCCACTTAAACTTTTTTCAAATGTCGTTTAAAAAACCCATTGCTTGTGATATAAAAGAAAGGCGGCATGGGGACCCTTGCACGAATATTTTCTTAAACTCACGTCTTAAAACGCAATTTGTTAGGTCATATTATGTAATATTAGGGTCAGTGATTTTTCGAAATTAGAGCTCCAAAAACGCAGTTCTTAACGATTTTCGATGTGTGGGCTTCCCCCTAAAACTTACAAATATTTGATGAAGAAATAACATCTTTGTTTATAACATATATGGAAGCTGGTATTAAGTTGGTACAAGTAAAACCAAAAAACTCTTGAAAAGAAACATTGGATGAGTCCAGATCGAAATTTAATTTTGATCTAGGTCTTAAATTTAATTTTGATGTAATTTGCTTTGATAAATACATTTTCTATTTATAATCAGCAAATTATTTATTCGTGCTTTTGGTTTGATCAATGTGAATAACCAATTCAGTTCTAATTGTTTGGTTTTATCTAGTGGGATAACATTTACAAGATTATTTGTATTTTTTTAACTTTTCCATTTTTTGAAAAATTTTTGGTTCATATTAGAAACAGATTCATGCTTGTGTTTTAATTAGTATTATGAGTAGCCCTCTGATTACTCTGTTCATTAATATGTAAAAAAAAATCAGGTATGTATTATGCACTGATGTTATAACTTACTTGATTTTTCTGTGTATATTTTTATTTTGTTAAGTTTCGAATAAAATGCGTTTAAAGATAACTTTCTAGGTAGACTTTCATTGATTTTTTTTTAAATCCTTCTCTACAGCAGTCCGTATCAGAACTGTTAGTAAAAGAACTGTAAGAACTCTTGCCCCAAAACAGAGGAGAGGTTCACCAACCATTTGTATCGGTTATCTCCAAATTTTTAATTTTGCCACCTACATCACTTTGCTTCTCACTGCCTCATATGTAAGTCGTCTAAAATTTAAAAGTAATCAATGGAACCAGTATACGTTTTCGTTTGTTTTATGCAATAAACTAAGTCTGTAAGTAAGAAATTTTACTTTTGTGCAAAGAAGTAAAAGGAAATAATCAGAGCTTTGTAGCAAAAAATTACAGTTTACTGCAGACACGTGTTTCGGGGTGTCCAGAAACCCCTTTTTCAATCAAAAATAGTGAGCTTTTCTTCTGTTTGCAGTAATGTGTAAATTTGTGCTAAAAGCGTTGGTTGTTTCCTTTTTAAGTCTGTAAATGTCTTTCCTACGATATATTTTTTTCGATGTAACTTTTAGGTTTCAATTTAACTTTTAGAAACGTGGTACAGTGAGCGATAGGGCACAGAAAATCGAAAAGAGAAAATAGCACTTCATAAAAGCAGAAACAATGTTTTTTCAATAATCTAGTTGCTATCATCGATTGCAAAACTTTAACTTGTCTGAAAGATATCAACTCCTCAAAAGTAAAAGATATGCAGACTCGGGTAGCTACGCTTCGAGTTTCCTACACATGGGCTAATACTATCATTACCAGAGAATAACAATTCATCTGGTAACACTAATAAGCGTTTTATACAAAAATTGGTTTTCAAAATTATAATTCTTGTACTTTTAACATTGTTTTTTTTTTAATTTTAGGAAACAATTCGTCTCAGACAGACCCTAATTACGCCAACATTCACTCTTAATTAGTTCTGAAATTTTGTGCAACAATCGGTGCAAAGTAGGGTTCCTGTTGAAAACATTTTGCCCCTCATCTCAAAAACAAGATCCATAATTGGAGTTTTTTTTTTCCAGAAGAGAGAAACTGAGAATCTTAGAAAGCAGTTTTGCAGAAGAAAAAAAGAAATTTTCAAGCATTAATTATAAAAAAAATTCCTCTGATGAGACATTGTGTTGAAGATTGTTTCTTGGTAATGATCCTGTCTTGTTTTTGTTATGTTCCAAAAGATAAACAAACAAAAGCTTGTAGCATGCATTTTTAATCCTTATTCTTTTTAGTGCAGTCATTAACTATGATTTACTAAATTGGTTGCAGCAAAGAAAAAGATGTTAACACTTTTTCTCAAGGATATAGCATGGTTAAATGTTTTCCGTGTAGTATTTAAGTCTGGTTTAGAAACAATTTAGATTTCTACCTAAAAAAAATTAACTTGAAAGTTTTTTCGAAATAATTAGATTTATGTGTGTTTATACAGGTACGGAAATGTCTTACAGAATTTTGTGGTTGTAATAGTATATAATTATATACGAAGTATTTAATAAAAAGGATTTTCTTTGTTTTTAGTCTAAACTTCATTTTTTTTCTTTTTTTAATGCTAATAATTGACAACTAGCAAATCGCCTGTCAATGTATGACGGGTGAAAATTGCTTTTACATTTGAACGAAGCTATTGCCTGTTTGATCATATTTTGATAGTTGAACTTTAACCCTAACTAAAGTGGATGACCCCTAAACTCTAGTAGATAACGTTCATTTGTAAAAAAGCAGTCGAAAACTTTGTACTATGGAATGAATAAAAATGACAACAACGTGTATAAAGTATAAATAAAGTAGTATAAGAGAGTTAAAAACTCAGCAAACAGCTGTTTCGGGGCTGTCACATGCAAGCCCCTTCATCAGTGCAAAAAAGAAGAATTAAAAGTCCACACAATGTGAACCGAACGATAAATGAACAAAACGTTCGTTTGTTGACCACTTGATCATTTCTTCATTCAGAACTTTTAGTTCCTACATAAAAGTCAATCTCTTTTGCTGTACTGATCACCCAATGTTTCGAACTCAATTTCCAGAAGTAAAATTAAGCACTTTACAGGCATTAAAAAAAAAACAAGCATTCAAATTCAAAAATACCAAAGTTGTAATTCGCATTTTATTACAGACTGACCAGATACTTTCCTTTTTAAAAATTCTCTAACTTTTCCACGACTTCTTTGAAAACAAATCTCGCGTCGCCCTTAACACTTTGCAGAAATGCCCAAAATTCTGATTTTTTATTTTATAATAAATTATGAGAATAATCAAAACATAGCTGCCAATCTTTTTTTTTTTTTTTTGCTTTTTAGTTTGTAGGTGTTTTTTGACGGCGATTTGTTTTTTTTTATTTAAAAGTAATTTTTTCCCAAACGATTATAAGCAGACATAAAATTTTAATAATCACTGAAAATCGCAACTAAATTATTTTTTACTTAGTATTACCGGTGTAAAAAATAGGTTTCTCAATATTTTTGGTAATTTGCATAAGTGGGAAGGGAACAAAATCTGAAATGAGTATAAAATAATACAATACAGAACTTACTCGTAATTTCCCTTTGTGTTCAATTTCTAACCATTCAAAAGAGAAAATTTTAAATTTTGTTATACAAAAAAAAACTCATTTCAATACATAGGACATGTAGTTAAAACAGAAGAATTGACACACAAAAAATCAAATTACTCAAAAAAAATTAATTATGTTTTCAAAATAAATGTACTTGCTCCTTGAAGCCGATATTTCATTTCAGAAATAATATCAGTTACTTTAAACACGAAACGAGAAGAAGTATCTTTTCGCGTTTTCGTGGAAGTCTTATGTCTGAATAGCAAATTCTGCGATGCCGATGGTTTATCATTTCAATACTTGCCACGGAAAAACATAATAAAGTACTCCCGAAAGAGATGGGAAAAGTCAAATATCAGTTACAGGGTCAACGAATACTTTGGAAAGTAGGAAAATGAAAGAATTTCAGTTATGTCCAGGAGAGCACAAAATTACTGGAGTTAAAACGAGTCTCTTGTCGAGAAAAAAAAGCAGTTTATGCATTATTTTATGCAACTATATGTTCTAGTTACTGCTGTGGTTTGAATTTATTTACATTTCTAATACATTAGCAATAAAATATTATTGGTTTTCCACCATTGAAAGTAAATATCTTTTCTCAGCGTTTGTTTGTTTTTTTCCTTATCGCTACATGCCAAGTCCGACAAATCCCGGGAGCCACGTCATCAGCTGGGAGGCTAATGAAAATACCATGGCGACTAGTTCTTTTGACGCTAAGAATCTTTTTGACGCCATGTTACATTAAGTTTTCGTACAAAGGCTGAGATATATTTTTTCTGGCGACTTGAAATTTTTCCTACTTTTTAGTATTTTACAATTTTTGTCGACTCTGACGATATGCAATACTTATTTTTTCTATGCAACGTATGGGATGTTATCTTCATATCTTCAAAACCAAAGTAAAAATTTTTAAATTTTGTAAAAAAACATGGAGTCAGAAAATACCTATATTTTCCCCAGTTTTTAATTTTTTATTATTTTTTTAAATATCAGATTTTTGAAACAAGATGTTTCATCGTGTGACGTCACAAGTGAAGACAGCCACGTGGAATCGGAGCGCGTGGCAATTTCTCGCCTTTTGGTGATTTTTCACTGCGAGTTTAATAAAATATTCAAACATTCATTTGGTGCAGTTTTGCAATGTCCTGTACTTTGTTCTGGTTACCCTAGCCACTTGTTCACATGTTTCGTCATCAGCGAAAATGAAAACAGCGACTGAACATCTTTTAGGATTACTTTTTACTTCCTTTTACAAAAAAGTATTGTATTCGCGAAAAAATTTTCACCCAAAAATCGGCCTTAATTTCCATTTTGCTCACCCACAAATGAATGTTGAGTTTTTTTTTTTTTTTTCAACCCGACCACACTTGGATAAGTGCCTAGGAACGTATAGACACCCGAAATATCCATTTTGACGATCCCCGAGTTAATTACAACGAGTTTTCTCGTGACGTCTGTATGTACGTATGTATGTTGCATAACTCAAGAACGGAATGTCCTAGAAAGTTGAAATTTGGTACGTAGACTCCTAGTGAGGTCTAGTTCTGCACCTTCCTTTTTGGTTGCATTCGTATGCTCCAAACGGGGTCTTTTGTCCCTTTTTGGGGGAAAATCATTGTTAATTTCGATGTAAACTCAAGTGGTGTTATAATTTGGCGGACACTTGGCGATATATCGCGAGTCTTTTGGTCGTCAAGTTTTGTCGCCAACTTGGCGAGAAATTTGGAATTTTTTTTTTAAATCTGGTTTCAATTTGACCACTGTTGGTGATATTTAGAGAGTAAACTATTGAATCATATTAAAACTGCCAATAATGAGAAAATGATAATGAATTGGAGTGAAAAGAAGTCATGTGATGCACACATCAGCTCGTTTGAGAGAGAAAAATGGCGAAAATTAAGAAGAAAAGGAGCTCATCCCATGTTTTTGGCCATGCTCCTTCAAAAAAAAAAATATTTTTAAAAAACCGGAATCATCCCAATGGCTAAAAAGCGTCACCCGTAAATCACTGATAAAGTTTTCAAACGCGAAAAAACTATTATGCATTTGTAACATTGTATTTTACTGATGTTTATAAAAAAACGAATGTATATTTATCAAATATAATGATATACCTTAGGGGGAAAAACAAAATAATAATATTTATAATAATAACAGGAATTATAACCACATTTAATTAAATACTCCCTAAACATTTTTCAGTATTTTCAACGGACTATAAACTTTAAAGCAGAAAAAAATGAAAAACAAGCGTCACTTTTTTTTTAATGTGATAAATGACACCCTGACACTAATTAAAACAAAACATCATCTGTAAAATAGAAAAGATAATATGATCGAAGTATCAGAACACAAAAATTAATTTTTACCGAACAAGATATACTGAATCCAAAATATCAAAAAATATTGAATTTGCCAGGTTTTAGAAGGATTAAAATGCATTTAAGCATAATTGCTGGTCTTCGAGAATCCGCTGAAATACAAAAGCAACCTTAATTAAGAATATTCTCGCTAATTGAGTAGACAGTTGATAAAAAAATCTAATGGCAGCTGCAATTTATAAAATTTATTCAAAGATGACGCTCTTTAACCTACAATGCTGCTAAATTTAAAGGAAAAAATTTTCTTAAGTAGAATATGATGATGACGTTGTCTGCGAAGGCGGGAAAAAAAACTCATTGCCTAGCAGTTTTTAAATGACAGGAACTTAATTGAGCAACGATGATCCCACATTCCATTTTAAATTATTATATGAAAAATTCTGTAATCTTTTTCGACTCTTTCCTTACTACATTTTTTATACTTATTTAATACCTTCCTGGTGAACTGAGAACTATGTTTTTTGCATGTTTAAACACACAAAATAATATAGAGTAAATAGCATTCAAAGTTATGTATCGTCATTGCCGTTTTCGTTAAGTTAGTTTTTAATTAAACTTTTTAAAAGAGAATGGGGTGGTTTCCTTCAGTCAAAAGTACTACTTTTAGTCATTGAAATGGATAGAATAAGCAGAAAAATTACATGGACCCAGAAAATATTTTCATTTTCCCAACCCCCATTTTCCGATCATTTTAATTTTTGAAAGTGTCCGATTTTTCAAGCAAGGCGTGGTCTTAATGCCGTCACAAATGGTGCAATTTGGCGCATCTTTCTACTACGTTTCCACGTTATGATAATCAAGCAGCGAATTAAAATTGCGCTCTACGCTTGCTATCAACCATATCGTTGCCTATACACCGTGAGTAAAGATGCGAATTAAATATTTTGTTCTGTGAATGGCAACATTGAATGGCATTTCATCACTTGTGATGTCACACGACAGAAGTGTAAACAATGAAAGCGCACCGATTTAAGTAATTTTTAAAAATAATAATCTTAAATAAATTACTTAAAGAATGGTCAGATCTTATGTTTTTAAGCATGCTCTTTCAGAAAAAAAAAACTGTTAACAGTTTGGAAATGACCTCATTGGAGAGCTAAAGTGTATTGTGTTTTTTTTTTTTTTTTTTTTGCTTCGAAATACTTGCTTACTAAATACTAAAGTTGAATATCAAATAATTGACTAACCTGATTGAATTGAATGTATATGGGCAATTCCACGGGTTTCTGACTGACATTTTTGAAGTAAATCAATACGTATTTTGTAACATTCAACGCAAAATATATGTTGTGCAAACGATCTTTTGCGCTGGAATATTGTATTTTTTAAGCAGAATTTAATGGTACAATTGAATTCCCGAAATACATTTTGAATAATTTTTAAATATTTATTAAAAACCTGGTAACTGACTGATATTTTAAAAAGAAGTAGTATAATACAGTGGCTCCCAAAAGTGTTCGTACACCTACGACTTTCAATGAAATAGGCCCTTATCCATTGGTTAGAATTAATATTTCGGAATAGGTATTTTATTATAAGATCTATGATCTGTTTTTAACAAAACTGCATGAAAATTTTTAATAAAACATTAAAACTTAATTTTTAAAAAATCAAAAACCAAAAAGTGCTGGAAAATTTATCTCACAAAAGTCTTCGTACACTTTGAAAAAATGTCAAAAAATTAGTAAATAATCTAACTTTTTACTAAGTTATTATTTAGTAGGATATCATTTAGTAACAACAACAGCCTTTAAACGTCTGGGAATAGATTTCATTGTTTTTTCTTTCTTTTTTTGTGCAATTTCTGAGTAAGTGTTCAGCCGCGCTACGAGTCTTAACGTTTCTAGTTCGCTTTTTGTTTCAATGGTGTATTTTGGCAATCTAGCCACCAGATATCTCCAAATATGTTCCATTAAGTTTAAATCTAGCGATTGAGGAGATATTTCTAAGCTTAAGGACAAATTTTGAGGCGCCAAACGCGAATCGATGATTCTTATCGTTATCTTGATAAAAAACAAAGTTGTTTCCGATTACCAAATTTTGGGGTAATAGTTTCAAATTGCTTCTTAAAATATTTAAATGAACAGCATAATTCATTATTTCATCAAAAAATTCCTAATTTCTGATTCCTGATGCTGAGATGCACCCTCACACAAGAACACCTTCACCGTCCTGATTAACCGATCCAACTAAGTTCTTAAGATTAAATTCCTCATTTTTTTCTTTCATTTACAATTATACAACAATTTAACCCAAAATGTTGAATTTATTTTCGTCTATGAGTAAGACGTTGTTCCAAAACGTTTTGACCTTATTTATCATTGATTTTACGACGGAAAGTGTAAGCTTACTGTTTTTCGTACGAACAAGAAAATTTCGGCGGGAAGCGGTCCTATTTAATCTAGCTAATCCGAGAACTTAGCGAACAATTTTAGGTAAAAATTAAACGTAAAATGTTTCTTTCAATCCTGCAGAAACTTTTTCAGTTCTGAAATGTGTATTTTTCATATTTTTTTTAACTGTAAACCTCCGATCACTCTTTGTTAACTTTGCCAGTTGACCTTTTCTTACCTTGTTTTCGATCCGATTCTTGACTTTAAAGCATTTTATCAAGCCCTTCACCATAGAATGGTATAAATTAACCAATTTAGAGACATTTCAAACCAATTTACGGCTACTGTGAGGGAAAAAATCAAATTTCGAATCGTGTTTGTTGTTTTTTACGCATACCTGCCATTTTAAAATATTAAGCAAAATATTAGGGAATGAATACACAAAAAATTAAAGGCAAAGGACTTTACAGTATCATTACAATGCAAAAATAATAAAAAAAACCACACATGATAATTCTAATTATGAATTTATTCGAAACTATTTCAGTGTACGATGACTTTTGTGGCGCATTTTTTCTCTGTCTCTTCGTTTTTTGACAAATTTCAAAAATAAAATCTGGCAATATCCTAAAAAAAAAACTACTGGGTTTTATTCAGAATGACATAGGAATGGTGTGAAAAAAAATTGGACTTTATATTCGAATTCAGTTTTGAGTTATTTTGGTTTCACTACAAAATTTCAAGGTGTACGAACACTTTTGGGAGCCACTGTATATGTCAGTCAGTTACCATACTTTTAACTTTTTTTTTTTTTTTCAATCGTCCAAAGTGTGTTTTGGGAATTTAATTATACCATTGAATGCAGCCTAAAAAGTACAATATTCCATGGGAAAAGATTGTTTTTACAATGTGTTTGAATGTTACAAAATACGTATTGTTTTGCGTCAAAAATGTCAGTCAGATACCCGTGGAATATACTAATGCTATCGGATAAGTTTCTGCGGTGGGGATTAGGAAAAAATTTCTATAAAAATTACGGCATGTTTCCTCAAAGCCTAATGTAGTAACTCTCAGCTCATAGAGCTTGGGAATGACTCCCTGAAAGTACAAGGCTGAAACAAATCTAACAATTTTTCAAAAGTAGTCAAGAAATAAATTTCGATTGTGCAGAAACAGCTCTCGTTCTCGAATATTAGGAAAAAAACAAATGCAATATAGAGAGAGAGAGATCCTACAGTTACAAAGACCATCTGACATATACAAATTTTAACAATTTAGTTGCTTAGATCGTTATTCTGGTGGATTTTTTTTTCTTTATTGGGCAATCACGAATTACTTTTTAACGTCACTTGACCGAAGTTGATGTTTCTCTGATTTTTCAGGTTACTATGGCAACGAGAATAAGTCTAGCTCGTTTTTTCAATATTTATTAAGAGGACAAAATTTCGTCGTCATGGTTGCAAATCGTTTGCGTTCATTCAAGGCTTGACTTAAGCAGATTTTACTTTTAAAAATTGGGGGTTGTGCAAAATTATGTCTTTTTTCTTTTCAGGAAAAACATTAACATAGATTGACTTCAAAAGCAAAACTTCATCTAAATACAGTGTATGCATTATAAAGGTATACACTGTAAATGTAATCTTTTGGGTGAGCATACGGGTTCAAATTCACCATAATAACCAGATCTTTATTACTGCAGCCTAATGACCATTTATTTTCTTATGCATATGTCTCGTATTACCTAATCCAGAAAACCACCCATAATAATACGAGGGGTGCGAATTTCTTCTCCATTTTGAATCCATTCGTAGAAAACACGAAACTCAACGAGTAGCGTCCTACCGCAATCCGTGATTGCAAAAAAATATAATTTGAATTTAAGAAGCCATTCTTTTTTTTCATTTTAATGTATATATATATATAACTGTTAGTCTTCTTTAAAACAATTCAACACTAAATTTCAAGTTTCAACAATTCATTTTCGCAGCGTTTGACGAACCATTACGCATAATATTTTGACCATAGTTGAAATATTTGAAAATGAGCCGTGACATACCTATAACGTAAAAGCACCACCTTTATCCGGATTTTTGTAAAGTTTCGGGGTTAATAAAGGAATACAAATTGTTTCCCACTAAAATTTATCGATTCATCTTAATACAATAACGATACTATTTGCAACATCAGAACTTAAAAAACAATGATGAGATACATTAAGAATTTGGGTTTTAAAAGTTTCTTTAATTAGCTTATTTACAGTATAAATTCATGAACTTTGATGAGACCGAAACTATCTCAGCTAGTAGTAATAAAAACTAAAGTGGACAATCTTTTCCCCTAGTATACATGAGTTAGAGATATAAGAAAATGGTTGAGGAAACAAAAAATAAAATCTCTGCATATTAACGCAGAAAAAGCTAGCAGATATGAAATTGAGAAAGGAAATCTTTCAACATTTTTGCACAAAATGTTTAAAATGAAATCGATTAAGAGTAAAATCGATATAAATTGTAACGAAATTGCCAAAGTAATAAATACACTTTAATAATTTTTGTATCATAAATTCTATATTTTTTTTCTTTTGAACTTGTACCGTACATGAGTAGAAAGAAATGGTAATCCTCGATTCAAATAGAAATCTAAACGGGGGAATTTCAACTGTGAAAGTTTTCCAAAAACCCAGGAAGGAATTATTAAACATGTAAATATATATAAGCTACTATTTCCGTTTCCAAGAACTCATTTTTCCGGATCTACGAACATGGCATGAAAACGCAGCCCTTTGGGAGAAACTCCTTGTATGCCCTTTTCCGCTTCATATACCTCTTTAAGAATTATTTTCCTTGAACAAATACTCAGTTTTTCTTTGATATTACTTCCTTTTTTAATAGTATTGCGGTTTATATGATCATCTCGGCGAAAAAAATGCATTTTGATTCTTTTACATTCTGCAGTATCAGTTTTAATGAAGTTTATGAGCATTAAACGTTCTCTTTGAACTGATTGACTATAAAAAGTCGTTATTTGCCAAAGTCAATGCTTTTAATTTAAAAACACTTTTGTCTCAGCAAAACACAGATTAATATCATTCCAATATTGATACTATTTTGCATTTATTCTAAAATAATTAAACTGAGTTTTGCTTATTCGCATTTCATTGAACATTCTTAAACGGAACTTAAACTTCCGTTTAAAATAATGTCTGGATATTGCCAAAAAAATAAAATGGTACATGCTCTGAGAAAAGAGCCATTTCTGGGATGTTTTAAACGAAAAACAAATTTCGACATTTACGACGATTCCTTTCCCCGCTAAGTCAACAGCTTATGCTTTCGTTTATTTGACAGAAAGTTTACTCGGAGCATTTTCGGCGAAGCCATTTCGCCAAATCGACGAAAATTTTAGTAAGACTTGACTTGTGTTTCTGAAAGTGGGCTCCAAAAGCTTCTGATTTCTCATTTACAGTGCTGGCCTAATTATTAGACTAAAGAGTTTTTTTTTTTTTTTGTCTTGTTTTTTGTACACTATTTGCACTAAAATACTATTTATTTTACTGTTAAAGTACAGTACATACTGTACACTGATTATTAAGTTATTTTAGCATAATTTAATGTTTGCAGTGGCAGCACTGTCTGCTCTGTTTATGTTCTTTGTTTATCTACCTACCAGAAACATAACCTCAATCAGCTTAAACAGTTCACTAGTTCTTTTTATTAGTGTGTTTTTTTATTTTTAATATTAGTTTTAGTTAATTAGTGAGTATGAGTATGTGAGCATACATAATAGTGGGAATAAACAATTCTTACCTCCTTTTTTAAAAAGTTAAGAAATGGTTGAAACCTTGTGAAAAGTATGCCAAAAAGACTTAAAATGCTCATCAAGAACAAGGAAATGCATACTAAATATTAGATAATTATTTCACTGTTCGTTAATGTGTCTATAGTTATGTAATCAATAAAGAATTTGCCTTTAAAACATTCTTAGTAGCACTGTGATTGCATTAGATAAGTAATTATGTTTCTTAATTCAGAAATAAGAACACTTCAATGAAGGATGACCTGATTGGTATGGCGCCAGGCTCGTTACTGGAGAGTTCTGGGTTCGATGTCAATCGGATCGAAGATCCTCCGTGTTCACTGATGATGACAAGGTGTGCCTTGAATATGTCGCGGTCAAAAAGTTCTCCACGTAACCTCTCCGAGTGCTGGATCAGGAGCTATTCAGCTTATGGTTTGGTTCTAAATTCCGAAAGGTTGATAGAAAGTGCTTCCACCTATCATGTGCTGTCCGAGCCAATTTGGACTTCCACCTAAATGGTGCTCGTTAAAACGAAAACCATCCCCGACTGCCCAAAATCGACTAGCAATTTCTACTCGGGCTCGGTTTACCGAGTGGTATTAGTAACAACAACAGAAGGCTTCTGACCCCGATTTCCTCTATCTTCACCAATTCTCTACACGTAATAACACGTCACTTAATAGATTTGTCATTCATTAAGTAAGAAACTCCCTTTATTCTGTCTTATTTGCTTTTTTTCAATCATTTGATTTACAAATTAAACAGCTCACTTAAAACTACTTAAATTTAAGAACCTTTAACTAAATAGACATTTGCATCATTGAAATGAAATACCTCGCTTGAATTAATCCATATTATCTCGCTATTCCACCGACTCATCCAATCCATCGAAATTCGTCATCGTCGCTAACAATGTCATAAAGCAAAAGAAACGTTACAAACGGTATTTTCACCATGGCAACCAGACAATAGGCATGCTAATAACACTTCTAATAAAGTTTTCATACCAATATACTATTAATATATTTTCTATACACTAATTTTAGTTTCAGACACAACTTAGGCTTTTTTGAGCTCTTCAAAAGACAAAATTGTTACTTTTCGCACATAAATAAGACGTTTCAATCACTTATTACATATTTGAAGAAAGTATTCACCAGAATGAAGTAGCATATTCTAAAACTGTCAAGGATTTAACTCTTCTGTTCGCGTTTCTTAGTAAGCGTTAAAATAGCTTACAAAATGTTTAGTACCATAAAGTGTGGCTATTTGAGCCTTCAGGGGCTACTTGAACCCATGAGAAAAAAGTGTTTAAAACCCGTACTGGTCCTATATAACTCAATGTATAGATGTTTAAAAAAAATTCCATGACAGATAGCAGTACTAGGTAGAGGCTGGAGTATGAAACAAGGTCAAAGTTTATTCTTTAAACATCATCAATAATAGAGTAAGAGCCCATGGGTGCCAGACATACATCATAGTATAAAGGCCCAAAATTTTACTGCGTAAGCGCACTGGAGCAGGTATGAAGGGTTCGTTATTAGTTAACCTGACTCGCGCTGGCTTTGGCGGGCAAGAGGTAGCAAAGGCGCGAAAAAATGGTGAACAAAAACATCATAGTATAACGCGTGATTTTTTAATATTTTATTAGGAGTACTATTACGAGTTAAACCTTACAAAGCCAGACACTTAGCACGCTGGCTTTGCGCAGCCAGACACTTCAAAGCAGGGAAAAAATGGTGCATAAAACATCATAGTATAAAGCGCGATTTTTTTATATATTGTAAGGGGTGCTACTAGGAGTTACGCCTTACAATGCCAGACACTTCGCACGCTGGCCTTGCGCAGCCAGACACTTCAAAGTTGGGAAAAATCGTGTCCAAAAACATCATAGTATAAAGCGTGATTTTTTTATATTTTGTAAGGGGTGCTACTAGGAGTTATGCTTTACAATGCCAGACACTTCGCACGCTGGCCTTGCGCAGCCAGACACTTCAAAGTTGGGAAAAACCGTATCCAAAAACATCATAGTATAAAGCGTGATTTTTTTTATATTTTGTAAGGGGTGCTACCAGGAGTTACGCCTTACAATGCCAGACACTTCGCACGCTGGCCTTGCGCAGCCAGACACTTCAAAGTTGGGAAAAATCGTGTCCAAAAACATCATAGTATAAAGCGTGATTTTTTTATATTTTGTAAGGGGTGCTACTAGAAGTTATGCCTTACAATGCCAGACACTTCGCACGCTGGCCTTGCGCAGCTAGACACTTCAAAGTTGGGAAAAATCGTGTCCAAAAACATCATAGTATAAAGCGTGATTTTTTTATATTTTGTAAGGGGTGCTACTAGGAGTTACGCCTTACAATGCCTGACACTTCGCACGCTGGCCTTGCGCAGCCAGACAATTCAAAGTTGGGAAAAATCGTGTCTAAAAATATCATAGTATAAAGCGTGATTTTTTTATATTTTGTAAGGGGTGCTACTAGGAGTTACGCCTTACAATGCCAGACACTACGCACGCTGGCCTTGCGCAGCCAGACACTTCAAAGTTGGGAAAAATCGTGTCCAAAAACATCATAGTATAAAGCGTGATTTTTTTTATATTTTGTAAGGGGTGCTACTAGGAGTTACGCCTTACAATGCCAGACACTTCGCACGCTGGCCTTGCACAGCCAGACACTTCAAAGTAAATGGTGTCTAAAAACATCATAGTATAAAGCGTGAATTTTTTATTTTTTGTAAAGAGTGCTAGTATTAGTTACGCCTTACAATGCCAGACACTTCGCACGCTGGCTTTTGCAGCCAGACGCTTCAAAGTGGGGAAAAATAGCGTCCAAAACATAATATTATTATAAAGCGTGATTTTTTTTATATTTTGTAAGGGGTGCTACTAGGAGTTACGCCTTACAATGCCAGACACTTCGAACGCTGGCCATGAGCAGCCCGACACTTCAAAGTAAATCGTGTCCAAAAACATCATAGTATAAAGCGTGTTTTTTTTATATTTTGTATGGGGTGCTACTAGGAGTTACGCCTTACAATGTCAGACACTTCGCTCGCTGACCTTGCGCAGCCAGACACTTCAAAGTTGGGAAAAAAGTGAACAACTTTATGTATTTTTATGAAATGTGATAATAACACCTTTTATTTCTTGGCACTAATACATTACATATTTAATCCTGTTCTAACTTGCGGGAAGAGTGCAATTACTGAGTATCTTTTTTAGTTGTATAGGTACGGCTTCTGCCGTACAGGGTCGTTCCTCAATTTGTCGCACTTTTATTTAGACCTACATAAGATTCTTTATCACATTTACGAGGATCGACTCAGACATGAAAAATCGTATTACTGGTCAACCTTTTCGTCAGTGGCGACCCCCCCCCCCCCAAACTTATGACAGTTTTTGAATGTTTGCTTGAAAAAATAAAAAAATTAATCGAAATAAAAAATTTCGAATTCAATTTTTTGGGGCAGAACAATGAAGGGAAGTGGATACAAGGAGCGGGGGGGGGGGGGTCATGACGGTCGCGACCCTTTCCCTTAATCTGCGACAATACTTTGCAATCATTACAAGGTTCATTGAATTTGAGTAGTGAAAATGACTGCTTGAAAAAAAAAACCAGAACGAAACCATAAATAAAATTTTTGAATTCCTTTTTTTGTGGCATCATATGTCATTTTTCTATTGATATATAGCTGCACTTGAGACAGTTTTTCTACGGCGCTGTTCATCAGGCGCCGAAAAATGAAAAGTAACAAAGAAGTGTCTGCCACCCGATCGCTATGATAGTTATTGTAAAACTGCAGGCAATTAATTGATAAAACATTTGAGTGTGTAAATATTTTTATGTAAAGTATCTGTAAATTATTATTCCTTTCTGTTGTGATCTCAAGACAGTTTCGTTTTTGTTCCTGCTGAGTTATTTGTAAATGTGCTGTAAATAGTTAATTCAAAAAGTTAAAATCAGTGTTTTGGATTTTGTGTCGTGCAAGAAATGTAAAATTTTAGTTTCGTGTTTGCGCGAAACTTCCCGTAAGTTAGCCCCTTTTATTAGACGGAAACTGTGCAGAAAAAAGCCGCGTTTTGTAAGAAAATGACTTCCTATGATAAAACCAATGAAGCTGACAAAATATTGTTGTCTTTTTTTGCAAAGTTAAAAAAAAAAACTTCTGTATCAGACTCTGAGACTGCGACGTCTTCGTCCACCTCCGATTTTTCTGCAACTGAAAAGAATCAATCGGTGTCAACCGAATTATTCAGAAAATGTTTAATTATTTTAAGTGTCTGGCTGCGCAAGGCCAGCGTGCGAAGTGTCTGGCATTGTAAGGCGTAACTCCCAGTAGCACCCCTTACAAAATATAAAAAAATCACGCTTTATATTATGATGTTTTTAGACACCATTTATTTTAAGTGTCTGGCTGCGCAAGGCCAGCGTGCGAAGTGTCTGGCATTGTAAGGCGTAACTCCCAGTAGCACCCCTTACAAAATATAAAAAAATCACGCTTTATATTATGATGTTTTTGGACACGATTTTTCCCAACTTTGAAGTGTCTGGCTGCGCAAGGTCAGCGTGCGAAGTGTCTGGCATTGTAAGGCGTAACTCCTAGTAGCACCCCTTACAAAATATAAAAAAAATCACGCTTTATACTATGATGTTTTTGGACACGATTTTTCCCAACTTTGAAGTGTCTGGCTGCGCAAGGCCAGCGTGCGAAGTGTCTTTCATTGTAAGGCATAACTCCCAATAGCACCCCTTACAAAATATAAAAAAATCACACTTTATACTATGATGTTTTTGGACACGATTTTTCCCAACTTTGAAGTGTCTGGCTGCGCAAGGCCAGCGTGCGAAGTGTCTGGCATTTTAAGGCATAACTCCTAGTAGCACCCCTTACAATATATAAAAAAAATCGCGCTTTATACTATGATGTTTTTGTGCACCATTTTTTCCCTGCTTTGAAGTGTCTGGCTGCGCAAAGCCAGCGTGCTAAGTGTCTGGCTTTGTAAGGTTTAACTCGTAATAGTACCCCTAATAAAATATTAAAAAATCACGCGTTATACTATGATGTTTTTGTTCACCATTTTTTCGCGCCTTTGCTACCTCTTTGCCCGCCAAAGCCAACGCGAGTCAGCTTAACTAATAGCGAACCCTTCATACCTGCTCCAGTGCGCTTACGCAGGAAAATTTTGGGCCTTTATACTATGATGTATGTCTGGCTATCATGGGCTCTTAGACTATAGTACTTTTAAGCATAATTTTTGAAGTTGGCGCAAAACCTATAGATAAAATCATTCACAGTCATAACTCAACTACAACTATAAATTTAACCAGACTCATTTTTTCCACTACCACATACATTATGCATTGATGACAATATATTAGAGTAATGATACAAATGTCTCGCTCCTAACGTGGATGGTTTTCTGGAAAAAAATATGAAACAAGCATGGTTACATTGGATTTTACTTTTTTTTTTTTGCGCCAACTTCAAAAACTATGTTTAAAAGTATTATGGATGATGCTTAAAGAATAAAATTATTTTTCACTTTTTAGAGCAATTTTGAAGTCGGTTTTTTTTTTTTTTTTTTTTTTTTTAGAATGAGGTTATGATTGCAAGTTGGTGAAACAGTTGTTTTTTTGTGTCTGCAAACTTTCACCTGTAAGTTCATGGAAACATCTGATATCGTCAAGGTCAAGATAGTTTTATGTTTGCATTTTTGCATTCTATTTCTTATTAAAATAACAGTGTTTTAAGGTTAGAGTTATAAAATTAGCACAGTAACTAATACAAGTTAGTAAAAGTGCATTGGTTGCCTTAAAATGAAGCTACTTGAACCCAGCGTTCAACCATCCTCAAACCACTTTTCATCATTAAATTATGTTAAGTAAGGTTTGTAATCTTTTAAAATAAAGAGGTTAGTTACTATTTATATCCGTTTTTTGCAGATCTAGGGAAAAAAGGGTTCGAAAGTAAAAGGGAAGCCCTTCAAGTAGGAAATAATGCGGATTATTAAGAGAAAAAATTACAATTGAGTCCAGATTCAACTAATTCCGGAGAAATGTCTTAGAGAGTGGAATGAGCCCATTTTGACTTAAGTATATCAACTCTAAAAAGGAAATTAAAAGATCGTTTGCAAAACAAGCCTTGGTATCCTGTAGTATTTAGTAGCTAGGAAGAGCAGGTATTATAAATAATATCAGAGAAAAAAAGTCCACCCAAGCCATTAAATTGAGGGGTTTTCATTCTTTCTAATGTTTAAATAACGAACATTTCAATTGGTTTCAGCTGTAGTTAGATTATGTTTCTATTTAAGAAAATATGTTTGCCTAAAAATATGTTTTTATGTATACGTTGATTTTATATTAATTATTTGCAACTTATATAAATAGTTCGACGACTAGAATGTACGTTTTGAGTTTATTTTTCAAAATCATTGGTCCTTCTTGATACCACCACCACCTATTTTATAGCTTTTTGTAACGGATTTGCTGAGTGGGACCAAGTAGCCCCAGCGCGGGGCTACTTGAACTCAATTTGTAAAAACAGGAAAAAATATTAAGAGTTGAAATTGTTGTTTAAAAATGGCTTTAGGTGGTAGCAGAATGTCTGAAAAGTGGTAAAAACAAGGTTATCAGTTTACATTATGGATTTAACAAAGCATTCATTGCAAACCCCTCTTTTCTGTACTTTCTTTATAATTACATGATATATCAATACACATAATTTTTGCGCTTGGTTGCTAGGCATTTCAAATCACAGATTCCGTTTTCCCGACTGCTCATTTGCCAACAGGTACAGGCCCGACAATACTTCACACCTAAAGTGTGGACGTGTAAGGGAAATGAGTGTAAGAATATCTAAGGGTTTTTCCTTGTTCACGTCAGTTGACAATTTTGGAAACGCCATAGAACATAAGTTATCGGTAAAGCTCTAGATTAACAGTCGCCAGTCGCCAATGGGAGGCCATTTCGTTTAAAATTGCTATCAAAAAATCAAGTCTTGATTTATCCAATGCCCACTGAACACAGTTGTTTTATTAACTATTTTATCTCTCGTATTTGATATTTTGCTCCTTCAGCCATACTCAAAGGATAAAAAGCGTCCTCAGATATTAAGTGTAAAAAACTAATTACCCATCTAGAACAAACGGGAAATCCCGCTCCAACGTCCCCCATATGAAAAAGAATAAAACAATCGAAAGAATATCGTTAAAAAATGATAAAAGAAAAAATAGTTCTCTGAATAAGCGAAAATCACTCACCCCCCCCCCCCCTCCCCCACTCCCGATGTAAAATAAACACATTCTTTAACTATAATGACTAAAAACTCTTTAAAACCGAAAAGCAATTCTTTGCAATTTGAGATATTTCGCCAAATAAACAAAAAATACAATAAGTTACATTAACAGTAGCTTTCAAATGTAAACAAATGATCACACAACTCTATTGTTTATAGCCAAAGTTGCCAAACCACCACGTTACTGTAATCCAGCGAAGCCAACTCCGACTGATTAGCAGTCCGATCTTTTGAACGAAAACTTTTAAAACTTCATATATTGCCTAGTTTGTTCTTTCAACCAAAGATAAAGATCTTCCACTGCACTGATCTTTTGTGTACAGCACTACCCTGCTGTAATTTATCTGGACGAAAATAAAACTTGTTTCGTCCTTAAATTTTATTATCTTTTATTTCAATAATGTACTGATTAGTTAGATAATCCTTAAAGTATTCTTGACATTGATGCCAAAACTCATATGGATTTCAGCCGAGAAATAAATTTTGCTGGTACGGTACTGTCTAATCATTTGGTTAGGAAAACCTAAAGCACTTGATTCAACTACGACGACAGAACACACGTTTTGCATGAACCTTCCAGATTTTATTTTAAAATATATCACGGGACCTAAAATCGTTGCTTTCAAGCAATGTAAAGGTTTCACTCTCTCTCTACGTTTTATCTATTCTCAATTGACATATCACAGTAGGCATTCATTACAAAAAACAGAGCTGGCTTTCTTATTGTCCTTTGGCAAGGTGTTAAATATTTATTTCAGTTCTCGCTCAACAATAGGTTAAAATAAATATTAATCATTTGGGAAATATAACCATCCAATGTTTAAATTAATTAATTAATTAAAATAAACGTTTCCGATTCGATCCATCGCGCTTCGAAACCATGCTTGCCACAACTTAATTACACACAAAAAAATTGATCAAAATCGGTCCAGCCGTTTAAAAGCCTTATGGTGACAAACGTCCGCACAGAAGATTTTTATATATTAAGATTTCCATTTGCTTCAAGATAGTTTCGAATATATTCAATCAATGAGAAGTAAAACGCAAATAAATTTTAACAACATGTCATTTGAAGTACTTTAAGCTGCTTTAATCTGGGTTAACTTCAAACAGGAGATTTAAACTCAATACTTTTGTGAAAAATCCGTAAATCATAATTTACTATTTCAAAATTGCCGCTTCACGTGCTAAATACCTCTACTGAAGAACGCTTGTAACATAATTTCATAATTTATTGCAAGCCTAACTTCATTACATTTGAAAAGGATGTTGCAAAGCAATAAAATGTATTTCAAGACACTTTCAATGACAATCGGTAAATGACGTAGAATTAATAGAAATCACACATATTGAGCTTATTCAGTGGCGTCAATATGAGGAGGCGGGTGGTCCGCGCCGGGTGTTACTAGTCTGGGGAAAGTGGAATTGCAAGTTTTTGAAAAATATGAAGCTAAAATAAATTTTTAAGACTGCAAATTTAAAAATCCCCCCCCCCTCCCCGGACCCCATTATTATTTGTTTTTTGTACATTAGCCCACTTAAAGTTTCGTTCGAACACAGATGTAGTTGTTTCCTGAAAATTTCACGGATTTCAGGTTTTCAAATAAAAATTTGATTATTTTTCTTTTGATTTTGTAGGGGGTGACACCAAAAATTACCACCCCGGGTGTCAGCCTTGCTTGGTACACCACTGGTTTATTATATACAGTCAAGTGCCCATACTTAGGACAGTTTTGAACTTTTACCTTTAGTAGCACATTTATCATTATGCTTTCCATATGAACGAAGTATTCTATTTTTAGGATGTGCTTTAGTACTTCACCTCAGGACATGGTTTAGATGTGTAGATATACTTAAAATTCGCATATTTTTTCGAAATGTTTAAATTCATTAAACTAACCCATCAAGCTAAAACAATTAAGTTTAGCTCCCATAGCCTCAAAAGATAACTATTCATTTAGCCTGTAACATCATTTATTTCTTTCTTGTGAAATACTGACAGGAGTACCAGTCTTATAAACTAAATTCGGCAAAATGTCCCGAGTTAGGGTACTGTTCCAAGTATGGGCATTTGACTGTAATAGTTTTTATGTGCTTCGCAATTAAATATTCAAACATCTAAGCTCACTTTTTTGTTTTTCTGTTTTATGGAACTTTGGTGCTCAATAACTTATGCTTGCTATATGTGTAAATAAAACGATGGATGAAAATAATCTTCTAAGATAGGGAAAAAAGTTCATGCTTCAAGAAACTAAATACTTAGAAAATCTAAGAAGCTCACTTTTCTTCTTCATTTGCATTATTTTTTAAATAAAAATCTGAATAAACGTTTTTTACATTCATGAATTTCATTTCAAAAAGAAGAGTTATGACTCGAGTTCCAACTCCAACTTTGAGAACCTTTATCTGTTTTAATTTAAATTAACTTCTTAAAAATCCATTTTGTACATCCGTTGAGAAAGTTTAACTGCTGGATAAAAAAGTTCGCCAATATATCTTCATTAAAAAGAAAACCTTGCAATCTTTTAGCCGTCCGAAATGACTCTACTCTCTTCAAAATATATGTCACGGATTAGATTTCTGGTTAAGATACGATTTTAAATCCTAATCTTTTTCTATCTTAGTAAAATATTTTTTCTACCTCAAAATATATTGATATCTCAATTTCCTAGATTCAAAGGATCAAGGTTTTCATTTATAAACTATTGCAAACATTTTATCATATTTTTTAATTTAATGCTTTCTTACATTAAATTTAAAATTCAAATGAGTCACTTTATATAAATTTTATAACGATGTAAGATTTGCACAAATAGCAATGAGAGTTGTACTTTTTGAGATTCGTATTACTATTTGCGCAAGGTTAACGTTGTATTTATATGAATTCATTACCGAACACAATTTAACATTTTGCTGTGAATACTGCTGAAAAAGCTTTAATTGAATTATTTTTAAGTTTTTCAAACTCAATTTTGCTTTTAAAAAGCTGTTGCAATCCCAAATCTGTGGATCTCAGAAGATCCCCCCCCCCTGCGAAATTAGTGCAATTATCAATTTTAATGATTTCCCATTGCGTTGATGATTCGCTATTAACCGATCACAAAACAAATTAAAATTCAAATTTGCTTTTTTTTTTTTCGTGAAATGATTGCAAAACACTTTTATCAGTATGTCTGAAAAGTCCAAACCGCGAAAATAGCATTTGTCTTAATATTTTTTTTTTAATACGTTGTTCGAAAACCGTCGTTTTGTCATAATTATTTGCATCAAAACCATAGTTTTGAACTTTTGAAAAAATGGAGAATATGATTACGCATCTAATGAATTCTAATGGGCCTTAAGTTCACCAATTTATTACCTAAAATTTTTCTCTCGTAAATCAGAGTGTTAATTCAGGGGAAATAACTTCAATCATCAAATGGTCAAATAAAAATCAAATGGCTCCTGGTGGGCAAGTAATCTGGCATGCAGGTCAGGACTCCAGAATTCTAATTTCAACAATACATTGGCCATGATAGTAACGTAAGGAATGTAAATCTCGAAATAACTTTATGCAATATGTACTTAATAAATTATTCGAATGAGCAAACAGAATGTCCTCGAAACGAAATCTGGTGAATCATAGGGATACGCTACTTGCATTTATTGCAGAACCACTGGGCGAATAAATACGAAAATCAATCAACATCTGTTGAAAGTATTTTTATGGTTTGCACTTTGAAATTGGCAAAAATAAATTTAAACAACTAGCTGTTTCGCAGCTATACTTATCCATACGAAGTTTAGGTAGATGCACACCACATATTGTTTTCTACTTTTTTCTAAATAGAAATATTTTTATATTACTAGAAGTTGTACAGTTATTATTTTTTCGATTTTTCCGATTCATAATAAGTTTCGTTTAGCATAATGTCAGCATATTCTACAATTCCTACAATGTCTATCCCAATGCTGTTTTCTTTAATTGAATGCACGTTTTTTAATTTAAATTTTGTAAACAGATTTTGCATTTGGCTCAATTTGAAATCCCCAAGCTTTGATTTCTTATATCACAAAATTCCTTTTCAATGGCATTATTCTATTCTATTCTATTCAAGAGTCACAACTGACTTCAACTGTATTTATGTCGAGGACTGCATACTAAGTGCCTTGCCTCCATTATTTTTATATACCGATAGATGGCAGCACCATCACCGGATCGAACAGTTAGTGAGAATTTTGAACTAGTCCAGGAGCTAATAGCTACCTAGTACTAGCACCCCCAGAGGTATCGTTTCACTTGGAGGACATTGAGACCACGAGCATATTTAACGTCGCCCAGTCCCCATTAATGACGACGGTGGGTCTTCGACCAGCGGGGATCGAACCCGAGGCCCTCCGGTCCCGAGTCCAATGCCTTACCGATCGAGCTACCACGGCCCCTCAATGGCATTATATATCTTTTATGGAAAGTGTGATAAAGTATTTTTATTTTTTCTCTCTTTTCGTTTTTTAATGTTTTCAAGTTTATATTGAAATATGATAAATTGCACCAGAAACCAAAAGTAAAAGATAACGGGATTTACTTACCCCTTTCTTCCAAGGTTCATATCCAAAATGGAATCACCGAAATTCTTTTATTTCAAGTCGAAACAATTTCACAGCAATGTAAGTTGAAGCGATATGTCTATAGGATTGCAAAACAAAAAGTTCCACTGCCAAAACAATTCGAATACAACAAGCACTCCAACCCGACAATAACCATCACTTTCCACGTTCTATTTATTTACAACACATATTTCGAGTTCGTGTACTTGGTCACACAGAACCCGTTGATGAATTCACGCCGAACAAGACAGATGGTGCAGTACAGACGGCTACGTTCGGAAACACGCCTCGAACACACCGGTGCCATCGCAAAAGTTCGGAACTGCTATCAGCTGATTTTTGGTGCCACCGACCAGCCTTCGGAAATATTTGCAGTTTCTCTAGCGGTCGACGCGATTGCAACCGCTGTAACACGGAATCGGTGAGGTCCGCAAAATCATGCAATAGTTTTTAAATAATCCACAATGAATTCAACTGAGATTTTGATTGTGAGGGCGTCGTTTGCTAAACAAAAAATTGCCGCGTGACAACCAGCAGCGTTCGAAAACTCGGTGTTCTACCGGGCTCACCAGAAAAATTCCAGTGACGCCATATCTGCAACTTGACCAACCGCGCGGTGGACCGGTGAAGTGTTTCCGAACAGAGCCATTGTGCAAGACCGAATTTACAGCACAGAGAAAGAAATTACAACCAAGGCGAAAGAGGGAATCGAACCTTCCACCTCGGGATTACGAGACTGACACGATGGCAACTGTGCTACCGAGGTCACCTATCTCTGACAGGTTTTTAGAGTTACAGGGCCGTCCAGTGGCATAAGCAATAGAGTTGCCTTGGGTCAGAGGTCTGCGTTATGGTTCAGCGGTCGTAGAGTTGCAACCAAAGTAACGAAATTATAGAGTACAGGACACCAGAGATCCTTTTCTTATGACTTTGACGTCCTCCCTTTCAATAGCAAATTAGTACTCTTACATAAACTATATTGACTGTTAACTCCTTTTCAGCAATCTAAATGTGTTCTATTTACAAAAGCAATAAACCAGGAGATTTTGCTCCTTTGAAAGCTTGCTTTATTGGATTATGCTTCATTTTTCCAAATAATATAAAAATTATTTTTTAATAAATTTATTTTTACCATTTCTTCTTTTGTTCCTTTCTTACTGGAACGCTGTCGACCAAACTAATGAATTAGCTGATGAGTTTTCTAGGTTTCGCATTATTTTTTACAATGCCGAATGAACATCTTTTCTTAATCGCAAAATCAAGCTAAAATCTACACCTGTGCAAGGGAATTGCATTAAGAAGTGCTTCCTTGAATCAATAATTTGTCAAAAGAAAACCATACACACAAATCAAAAATATTAATGCACTTTGTATCGCTTTAATTCATGACTTTTACAATTTTAACTAGTTTTACCATTATCAACGGTACAAAGATTAAGGGGGTACATAACATTCAAATGTACGTTAATCTTCTTTATTACTAATAATAAACTCAAAGTCTCTCTGTCAAGATGTCTGGATGTCTAGATGTCTGGATGTCTAGATGTCTGGATGTCTGGATATCTGTATCTCTGTGACGCGCATAGCGCCTAGACCGCTCGGCCAATTTTCATGAAATTTGGCACAAATTTAGTTCGTAGCATGGGGTTGTGCACCTCGAAGTGATTTTTCCGAAATTTTATTAGTTCATTTTCTATTTCAATTCTAAGAACATTTTCCGGAGCAAAATTATCATAAGATGGACGAGTAAATTACGAAATTATCATGACGTGGAATGGGAGAGCGAATAAACATAGATAATTTGCGAGAAATTCATCATCCATTATTTGTAAATATACAGGCGAACCAAATGACCTTTTCATTTTTTACTACGGGCAAAGCCGTGCGGGTACCACTAGTTACTAGTTCAGCTTTATAGAAAGTCTGGATGTCTGTTACGCGCATAGCGCCTGGACTGTTCGACCGATTTTCATGGAGTAAATTACTATGACTATTAAACTAAATCACTATAAATTACTATTTTCAACTACGGGCAAAGCCGCGGGCGGGTGCCACTAGTTAAATATAAATCTGCAACCGGAAATCCGACGCAACAAAGATGCCGATGATTATTCAAGGCTAGACGAATATGTTCTCCTATCCCCATCGTGGCTTTTGGTGAATGCTTCGAGACACTGTAGCACTTTGCAACAATACACAACTTATTGTTCTGATACTTTATTTTTATTAATTTCGTCCAGTTAGTAACTTTCCATTAATCACTATTATGTGTCTTTTTAGGCATAATTGCGCAACAACTGTCCCCAATGTTTCCAGCACTGTATTCATACATAAATGTCAACCCTGCCGATGTGATCTATGCTGCTTTGAGAGTTGCATAATCATTTATGTCAAACTATTTACAAATGACTGAAACTGCATTTGAAAAGAAAGTGCATCATCTGTGATCTGTTGCCTTGTTGGCTTTCTAAACATGTTCATTGTATGTTTAAAACTCATTATTCGTATTAGTTCCGACACTTTTGGTGTATCTGCGATGTCGAACAAAATTTACCAAACGATATTTGCTAAATTTTGGAATACACCCAAACTTTTTTTGTGCTGTCTTTTTTTTTTTTTTTTTTTTTTTTTTTTTTTGTGCAATTTTTGGTGCAATTTTTTGTGCAATTTTTTTTTTTTTTTTTTTTTTTTTTTTTGTGCGAAGTTCTCCTGTGCGGTTTATGAAAATTATTTATAAAACGAGTGCGAGGTAGTATCTTCAAGTGACAACAGGGGCATCCCGATGGGAGTCACTGTGACCTACCAAAAATTTCCCGAATAAAGAAAATTATTCGCTGATTTTCATGCAACTGACCTCTTCAGAAGATTGCAACTATAGAGGTGTAACCACTGATCCTGCTCTCCATCGACGAAGCAGTTTACCACCCATTATCTATTTTTTAATATTTTCCATTGTTCAATGTTCTCCAAAAAAATTTCATTATTGTTTACACTTACTTTCGTGCACACCTAATAGTGAGACATTTCCATAAACAAAAACATATACGCTAAAACCTGTTTTTGTGCGGTAAAAGAAAATTTCAATTAGATTGGGTCTGAATTGACGAATTTTTTCATAATACGAGTGCGGGGTAGTAACTTCAAGTGACCACAGGGGCACCCCATGGAAGGTCACTGTAATTTCCCAAACATTTCCTTATTCGGAAATTTTGTCTGACAATTCGGCAAAATTATCATCACTTGGTTTATTTTTATTTTGTTTAAATATAACATTTTGGGTTATTTTCTACGTGAGACTTTTTTTATGCGGTCCCTATCCACCGCATAAAAAAAAAAAATTTTAAACTGTGTTGCGAAAACAACTTTTTAAAGCTGCTGGTGAAGTTTCGAACAATTTTTTTTTAATGCAATTTTTTTATGCGGGCCCTATCCACCGCATAAAAACAGGTTTGGGTGTATCTTGTTTACTTAATCTTTAAGTGAGAAAATGATAACTTCGTGAACAAAAACTTATTACTTATGTTGTACAAGTAAATCAGATTCATTAGATTTCAAAATTGAAAACCTCAAAATGCTGTCAGTAAAAGGAATAGAAAATTCTCAATTCGAATCGAAAAGGAAGAGATGTGAAGCCTTCAATTCTATAAGCGCATCTTCATCTTCCGTTTTTCAAATCAACCCAACATCACTCTGTAACGCCTTCTTTGACAACGCCCATAAAGACAACCAAACTTCACCTTGTGAACCATTTCTTCTGCGTGGCCGCTTCTTTCATTTTCTAAAGAAAACTCTATTCTTCTTACAAAAAGTTTACGATTGCTTCTGAAGCTCTGCTACGCCAGCTGTCAAATTCTTTTGATATCTCTTCCTTTCAATGTCCCATTCCCAAAGCCTACCTCTTTAATGTTATGTGTATTTCTTTTTAAAAATGATTTCGAAGTTCCTGTTAAAGCCAATTTTTTACATTCATTTACTTAACGTCTTCCCACATGAGCGTGCCAGTGGTAATAAACTAATGCATTTAGACTTAGAAAGCGAACTGTTATTTTTCTTGTTAATTAAGAGATAATGCGATTTTTCACTACAGCGCTTTATAAAAATGTTTTAGGACATCTTATGTACCATTTTTTCCAATGGGTCATTCCACAGAAAAAGTCAACCCTTTGTCCCGCAAGTGACAGTTCATACATTTCATTAAAAGTAATGATTTCAAAGGGTAATGACGAATTTTTTCTGAAAAATTACACATAAGTTTGTAATTTCTTGAGCAGAAAAAAAATTGTTCAGTAATGTTTTAAAGTATTACTGTCTGACCATCGATTACATGGAAAGGCTAATATCCGGTTTAAAGGAGGAAATGGACGTATATATTAGTTTATAGGGGTGTTAGTTGGTTTGTTACAGATGTGCACTTTTGCCTCTCTATTATTTAGCCTTAGTTTTGTAAAAATGAAAATTTGCTCTCAGCAACATTTTTTTAATCTAAAGTATATTCGATCTATATTCTTAAGGGCAAAAATTAATTGATTTATTTATTCACAGCAAGGTTTTGAGTTTACCATTTTGCTTTTACGTTCCTGAACGAAATGAAAATTTTTTCTTCTATTTTTGTTGTTTCCATGGTAATTATTTTTGTTTCCCATTATTTTATTTTAAAGAATGCAATAAATGAATGAGGCACTAATGACATTATAAAACGCGTGCATCAATATCCCATCGTTATTTTCCCTTCTCCCCTGCTAGATTCATTCAGATGGAATAGTCTTTACTTGGCAGAGTGCCAAATTACATACAATCCGCGGTCAAACTATATTTTTAATGAATTATATGAGGCGTCACGTGCGGGAAAAAATGGTCGTTTTCCGTGGAATGACCCGATGCAATTGATTTTTATTTTCCTTTTATTCCTGATTATAATCATCAGACTGAATTTTTAACTGTCATAAAGTTTACATTCACAACAATTAGAAGTATTTATCTGTCATACTATCAAGAGCATTGAATAGAGAGAGCTGGAAAGTAATCTTTTCTTCATGGCTCATTAATGTAATTAGGTTTCCTTTGGAAACCTGTTTTATAGTTTAACCAATTGCGTCTAAAAGCTTCAGCATGGTGTTTGAAGCTAAAAATATATTAAGATGTAATTTCCTTATTTTATCCGGAAATATAAGTTATTATTTCACATCAATGTGCGATTTAATGTTAAATGGACAATTTCAATAAAATTAAATATTTCAGGATTTTTTTTCTTACTTAAAATACACTGAAACCCCGATTTTACGTCCCCCGAATCTACGTTTTTTCCACCAGGCTCCGGTTTTTCCGTATACTAATAATGTTAATTAAATCCAGATAAAAAGTTTATTATTTATGAATTTTCCGCATTTTACGCTTTTCCTGGGAAATAAAAAAAAAAAGAAAGAAATGTTTTAAAATAAGTAATATGTTTCCTTTTGGTGTTTTTTCAAAACTAATCCGAACAGAAAACCTACCGCTCCATCCATAGCCGACCTTATGGACTTTCCGTCCAATAGTGAAGATGAACAAGAACTTGAAGCATAGTTCGCCCCTTCTTTCAATATTGCTTTAAAGAGATTACAAATAGCAAAAAGAATATTCTCTTTCTCATAAAGACCAGGAAAAAATTTCAAAGTACTTCAATTCGGAAAGATGCTGTGTTTACTTTGAACTCAATGGCTGAAAAACAATCCACTATTACAAACTAAGTATTTTCAACTTAAACGCCCGAATTCACCGTTTAATTTGTTAAAATGATCTCAAAAGGTATGTGCAATAATCATCTTTTTGTAAAATATAGATCTTATACCTTTTAAAAGAGTTATATTTGCTACCTTTAGTTTTTTCTACTTGGCTATTGTTTTCGATGTATTTCCTGCATTTTACGTTTTCCCGTACTTTACGTTTTTTTCAGTCCAGTCCTTTAAGAGACGTAAAATCGAGATTTCACTATTTCATCTTATTGCTGCAGTTAATAAATATCATTTGGATTCGAAAGTGATAATTTTACACTTGTGTACTAACACATCTATTTTTACCGCTCAAATTCTTCCCCTTTTTGAAATGAAACCAAGGCATTATTTTAAATGAAAAATGAATATTAGTGCTTCGTGACAAAATATGAGTAAAATGAAAAAGCAACGTGAACAAAGCAAAATGTTACGAAACACATTCGGCTCATTTTACCTTTCAGGTTCCTTTTCTTTTTTCTTTTTTTTTTTTTTTTTTTGGTTTCTGCTAATGTTTTGAATGACACGCACATTGACGCGTGACTAAGTCATGCGATAGCAATATAATAATATACAGCTAGTAATAGCGTCACGTATAAAATATAGGATGGATTCACCAAATAAGACCATATTGGCCAACAATGAGATACGATATTAGTGGGTATCCGATGACTTTTGTTTCAAAGCACTGGGAAAATTATTTTTTCTTAACGGAAAAAGTACAACCTCATGTTCTCCAATGTAGGGTAGCAAAAGTTCGCTAGATTGATTTTATCGGCATCAGAAAGCCTAACGGGTGATAAAGCGTTATCAGCAAGCAATTTGTTACCAACAGGTAAGAGTAGCAAACGTTATTGCAAAAGTTTCTTGCCAAAATTGCCTGCTCTTATTTTACAGTAAATTTTGCTTCTTCATGGTTCACTATAGATTACTAGTTTTTAAAAAAGTTGTTCTAGAAAGCCTTATTTATGTAGTTGATGAATTCAAAAAGAAAAAAGCAGCTGTACCACCATTCTTTCCTGTGATTTTATAACCTTAGAAATATGAACCATGGCCCATAAAGACCTGATTGGCATCATTAGGACTTCGGTGTCCTTCGGTCCAGTTATTTTTTCTGGGAGGGCAGTGCGTCCTGTCTTCTGATCCTAAACAGCCCAACGTAATTGGCTAGAAAACCATTCTGGATAGTTAAAGCAAATGGTTTGGCCCTATTTATCACCCGAAATAAATCCCACCAATCATTTACTGGCCATAATCGAGAGGTCAGTTGGGGCAAAAAAATCCTGCAACGGCAACATTTTTGCAGTTAAATAAACGTCTGTAACAACAGAATGGCTCAATGTTTTGGTAGGGAACTTCTAACAACTTCTTGAGTCCTTTTGTCGATTGGTGCATTTCTCGGGGGGAAAAAAGAGGTCATACACAAGAGGAGGGTATTCCATGACTTTTGTTTCAAAGCATTGGGAAAATTATTTTTTTATTAATAGGAAAAGTAGAAATAACTGAAACTTAAGAATCATGGCCAATCAGTCAATTTTTTTCAAAGGTGCAGTCACATCCATAACTGTCAAATGATGTAGAACGAAAAGAGTAATAATAAATAGACTTTTTTTCGCATTTAAAATAATTAAAATCATTTTAATTATCCAGAGCAGTTCTGTCTGTTGTAATTTAATAAATTTTGACTCTTTAGGCATAAATTTAAGTGTATATTGTGAACATCTAGATATGTTAGCTATAGAGAAGGAGTCCGATCCTTCTGCAAGTTCTGACCCACTTGACATGACATTTTCTGATTTTCATATTTCATCACTTTCTTTTTCTTGAGAGTTCCTATACAATGAGCTCATCATGTCTGGTAATTTCATTTTACATTGAAAAGTAGTTGTTTTTACAAAATGTAAGTACACTTTATTAATAAAATAAAGTATTAGAACAAAATCTACAAAACTCCTTAGCGATACTATCCAGCGAAATAAATTCAATCAAATTTTCAGAACACAGCTCACAGTCATCAGTAAACAAACAACACGAAAACCTAAAAATAAAATACATTTTTTTTCCTTTTGGTTTCAAAATACGTAATGCACAAATTGAAATTTCGAGAGGATTCAAAATAAACTCTTACGTTATGGCATTAACTCAAAAATCTGAAAAACTGCAGGAGAAAAAGTTGTCATTGCAAGAATATTTTTCTCATCTTCCTGTAGCAAAACTTTTCCATCAAAACCCCTGAAACGGCTTTCGAATGTACGCTTAAAGACATCATCGAAAATTCCTCCTTGGGCGAACGAATTGTTTACATTTTTCTGTTTCCTGGTAAACCAACGTATTTCCGCTTTAAAGGCACTTTCAACAGCTATTCTGCTGGAGCATACCATACTGGAGATGTCACATTCTTTCGAATATGTTTCTTTTTATCATTTCTATTTTCATCACCGGGTTCTTCTCAAACATTTCCACATTTTGTTTTCGAAAGAGCGTGGATGTGGCTTTCACCTGGAGACCTCTTTTATCGAGTTTGTTATATAATTCAGTGAATCTTTGTTGAATTTATTTCCTACACAAAATAAGAGAAATATAAATGCACGATGTTTTCTTTTTTATTCCTTTTTGTTTTTCGTTTTGAAGACTCGACTAAAGCTGGTTTTACCACGGCTGCGGAGTCGGAGTCTGACTGATTTTGGGTTCAAGTTGTTGAAGTCGGTCATTTTTCCCCAAAGTTCGTAACTCTGACAGTGGGGTAAAAGAGATGGAGCCGGAGTCGAAGGTTCTAAAATTCTCGGAGTCAGAGTCGGAGAGATTTTCAGAAAAAGGAGTCGGAGTCGGAATTCGGAGGTTTAAAACTCCAAGAGTTGGTGTCGCAGTCAGTCATTTTCCCTCAAAGCTCGCAACTCTGCCAATGCTTGCAGCTTTGTGTAACGATATGTTGTAATTGTCTCATGTTTGTGTAACTGTATGTTGTAATTGTTTTATGCTTTTGTGTAACTATACGTTGTAAATGCCTTCTGTTTTTGAATCACTATATGTTGTAATTGTCTAATAAAAAGAATGGAAGTTATTTCTTTTATGTCTAGAGACAACTTTGGTAAGTGATCTCAAAAATAGTCGCGGAGTTCTTTGGAAAACAAAGGCTTCTCTGTGTGCTTTGACGAACCTTCATTTCTTCAAGAAGAGTTTATCACTCCGAAAATACGTATAGCTATTGAACAGACAAAATGATCAAAAAACCACAACCAGACATTATTTACATTGAACTTTAGAAGAGTTTCGGCAGAAAAACGCGACGTGCACTTTTGAGCAGGGCAGCGGAGTCGAAGGGAAAATGAACCACTACGGATCCGACTCCGACAATTTTAGTACCTTCGACTCTGACTCCGAATCCGAATAATTTACTCGAAAATCAATCCGACTCCGACTCCAACTCCTCAGTCACTGGCGAAGTTGCGAACTTTTAGGGAAAATGTCCGACTCCGACACTTGGAATTTTAAACTTTCGATTCCATTTTCCGATTCTGACTCCTTTTCTCCAAAATCAATCCGACTCCGTCTCTTGGATTCCGACTCGGCATTCCTGCTTCTGAGCCTTTACAATAGAATTAGGAGTTTTGCAGCTCCTGCAAGATGGAGAAAAATTAGTTACTTAGAGCTATTCTATTTTTGTTGAGTGCCATTTTGACTTTTTCTCACGTACATATTGACCGCACTGCCTATGGGAACGTACATACAATTTAATATAAGTTACCTATTTATTTATTTCCCTTCATTTATTTATTTTGCGGTTATATTTCCCTGTAATGCTAGTGCATTTTTTATCGCTCATATCCTGAAGTTTCTATACCAGATAACGCAAAAATCACACCAGTTAAACTTCGTTTTCTTACCTTATTTTCTTTTCTTACTATCAGCTTTTCTCATTATAAGAAACCAATATCAAAAATCTATACTATTATGGCAATGACAGAGTAAGAAGTAAAACAAATCCTAATCATAAGTCAGCTGGAAAAGATAAATAAAATTTCGCCTAGCGTGTCTTGTAAAAGAAAAAGAGAGTAATTTCGAATCAAACTTGGTGACTAATGAGCAATATCATTAGTCGCCAAATTCGCTCCGAGACGAAAATCTGAGAATCTTATTTCAAAGATCTTTATCTGAAAATACATTTAAACGCTAAACAGAAAGAGATAAGAGAGAAATGTCTCTATTATCTTTATCTCCTTCTTCACTTATGTGTCTGTAAGATCCTTAATACAAAGTATCCCCATTAGATTTTAAGTTGACTTTGTATTTGACTCCTTAGCTATAGAATAAAATGGTCTTTCATAATTTACATCATTGTTCGGAAGATGGATGGTGTGTAAGCGTAAACATACGTTTAGAAAGATTAGGGTTATAATTTCACGCATTTAAATAAATTTGCTAGTTTTCTTTCAACTGATAATAACTTTGATTCATTGCCTAAGGTGAATTTTCCTTTCGAAAAACTAATAATTTGTTTCGTTTTATTGATATTTTGATTAAATTTTGAATCAACTAAAATAAACTTCTGAGCTTGTTGCCAATTTGACGACGTAGATTGAAATCTTATCGAGTTGAGTTATCTGATATCGTAAAAATTTTATCCTAATCACATGTCTCATATAAAATTGTAACTTGATTGCACTTCTCTGCTTAGCAACCAAATGAAATTCCATTGTTCAGCAATGACATAATTCTGTACCTCAGAGCCGAACTAACGTAAGTCCAAAAACATTGCGAGTTTCCGTTCATTATTGGTACATTATATGTAGAATTCTATTCCGCATCGAGCAATGTAAAAGTAATTCTAAAAAAATATCTTTCGTAATTATTTACCAGTGCTAAAAGAGCGCGCGTCCCATCCTTTGCATGCGCCAGACAAACGTTTTCCTTCTCTCCAGTAAAATAGCGATTATGTGGCTTACGTTAGTTTGGCTCTAAGGTACAGAATTATCACTAGAGTAAGCTTTCAGCATAAAACTAATGGCACTTACTTGATCAGTAAAAAAAATATACGCATCAGCTAACTCTTTTTTAACAAGTTGGACGGTTTAATTTTTACCAAGTTGCAAAGAGAAATAACAGCCACTTTTATTTATGTACTAGCGATACATGCACGGCTTTGCCCGTAGAAGAAAATCAAAAGGTCATTTGATTCGCCACTATAATTACAAATAATGGATGATGAATTTCTCGCCAATATGCTACGTTAATTTGTTCGTCCAAGTTATGGTAATTTGCTCATCCATGTAATGATAATTTACTCGTCCATGTAAGTCGCTTGGTAAAATGGGCTTAAAATTGAAATAGAAAAAGAATAAAACCGAATTTTCGAAGAATTGCTTTGAGGTGCTCTGCCCTATGCCACGAACTAATTATGTTCATTGATATTCATGAAAATCGGCCGAACGATCTAGGAGCTATGCACGTAACAGAGATCCAGACATCCAGAAACAGACTTTCAGCTTTATTTTTAGTAAAGAGAAACGTATTGAATAGCATTATATATATATATATATATATATATATATATATATATATATATATAGCATTACCTTGATTTATATTACAAATGTTTCAGTTCCATAAACAGATCCATCTTCCATGTGACGCATTATATGAAAACTAGAGTTTTGTTACTTTTTTATTCCCTTAATACTCCCGTAAAAAGTCAGTAAAAACTTTTAGGCTGGCTCAGAAAACTATTTTCTCCGCTACAGAGCTTCCACTAAGCTGCCAAAAGAATCAAAAGAGGCTCAAGGTGGCATCTTTATTAAGTTTCCTTCGCAGTCTTTTGATCACGATAAAACAGATCAACGAACTTCAAAGCAGCTTCTCGCCCTCTCATGATCCGAAGTCGATTTTCTTTTGATCTTTTTTTTTTTTTTTCTTAGTTACTTATTCATTTTTATTGCTTTCCAACTTCTGTCCGCTATGTCCCAAAGTCTTCCTTGGCACTTGGAAGTTATTTTTCGTATGATTGGTTACCATTCTGAGAATGACTCAAATAATGTTTATTGAAAAAGCTGAATTCTATGCAAAATCGTTAAAAAAAATTAGTGTTTATACGGTAGAAAACTTACTCATGCAAACATACAGAGACATGTTTAATTCCCCTACAAGCGTATTTCGTGCATTAAAAATCGGAAATACGCCTCAATTTTTTTTAACCAGATTTTTACGCTTTGTATATGTATTAGCAGAACACTAACTCCAAACGTACATGTCCGGGTCAGCTAGGAAACTACCGGACAGATTTCTATCAAATTTTCACAGTTTGTATTGGTTATCGCTGGGAAGGTTTGTAGACCATTTCCAAAAGAAATCGATGAATAATTCTTTTTTTATTCAAAATTCAATCTTAGGATTCCCTTTTCACTAATGGTTCAAATTATTTGAAAACTGTTACCTTTATTCCGGGGTTTATATAGACTAAATTCTTTATTCCAACAGGGACTTTCTGGAACGTTTTTCTTGTGGAAAATTTTGGAAATTATTCTGTTGATATTTTTCAGGGACTGTTGTATGTGCGTATTCTGACGAAAGTTTTTAGAGGAACCGTGTATTTATGAATTATTGTCCTAACTCCAACTATGGTTTTTAGGGAATATTGTTCTCACGCTAATGAGAGTATCTTCAGACTACGTCGATTAAGCAATGACAATTTTCGAGGTTTCTAGTTCTTTGTAACATCTGTCCTTCTTTCCAATAAGATTCATAGATTCTGTTATTATCTATACCGTCTATACTTGTCCTTTTTTAGATAGGAGTAACATACATAATAACATACATAATAAGTAAATAGTAACATACATAGTAAGTAAACATAGATGGAGTAACATACATAAGTAAACATACGTCACATAACTGTAGCTCCTTTCTACTTCAAAAAATGTTGTAACAATTTATGCAGCCCATGCATTTTATTTTTGAACTGTTTTCCTCATTCATTTAGGGACTAATATCCTTATTCGACGAGCAATTGAAGGGACTAAGGTCCTTCTTCAGATGAGATTTTTAGGAACTTATTACGAAGGGATATTTTATCTTAAATTTCTGATCTTTTATTCACATTTTTGGGTGGAACGTGTGTCACTAGATATCGCTTTTATTTTACAGGTAGACCGTGCGACGTCGGGAGATGCAGCTAGTTTTACATAAAAATTTAGAATCGTAGAAAACAGGAAGGAAAGCAGTTGGAGTTTTTTAATGTAACATTTGAATATTTTGTTGTTGTTTAAATGCAAAATGCCAGACATTCTAAATGTTAAGGAAAAAATGTGCACATCATTTCATTCCCTGCCATTATCTATTTCATCGCATGAAAGTTATTTTTTCTATGGAATTGATCACTACATTCTGTAAATACACTAGTTATAGGACAAGCAAACAGCAAAACCGTTTTATGTGCATTAATATCGATTTCTTTCTTCTGTTTTTTTTTTTTTTTTTTTTTTTTTTTTTGAGCAATCACGATTGCTTATTGCTTTCATTTGACTGTTTTGATGTGCTATCATTTTATTTTCCCGCCAGCACCCTCCGCAGCATCACCGTCGACCGGCTCCTCACGATGCTGCTCCTATAGCGAAAACCGTCTCCAGGTTGCGTCAATATCCTACACTTACACGCATACATACACGCACCTACACAGACACACACACACATATACATATATACACCTATACAAACACACACACACACACACATACATACATACACCTACACACTTATACAAACACACACCTACGCACAACTACCCACACACTCATGCCTGCACACAGACACAAACACACATGCCTACACACACACATACCCCCTACACATAAACACACATACCCTTCACACACAAACACACACACTCGTGATTGAGAAAAACATAATTTAAATTCAAAAGGTCAAAATTCTTTTTTTTTTTTTTTGGCTAAAAGAAACGCAAGTTAAATATAAAAACCCAACTCGTTGCATGCAGCACTGAAAGTCGGGTCAAAATATATTAATCTCATGTGCATTACTGTTTGGCCGTGGATTGTATGTAATTTGGCAATCTGCGAAGTAAAGACTATTCCATCTGAATTAATCTAGCAGGGGAGAAGGGAAAATAACGCTATTATTTTGATGCACGCTTTTTATAATATCACTAATGCCTTATTCATTTATTGCATTCTCTAAAATTAAATAAGGGAAAACAAAGATAGTTTAGTTACCTTGGAAACAACAAAAAGAAAAGAAAATATTTTCATTTCGTTCAGGAACGTAAAAGCAAAATGGTAAGCTCAAAACTTTGTTGTAAATAAATAAATCAATTAATTTTTGCCGTGAGAATATAGATCGAATATACTTTAGATCTAAAAAATATTGCTGTGAGCAAATTTTCATTTTTACAAAACTAAGGCTAAATAATAGAGAGGCAAAAGTGCTCATCTGTAGCAAATCAACTAACACCCCTATAAACTAATATATACGTCCATTTCCGCCTATAAACCGGATATCAGCCTTTCCATGTAATCGATGGTCAAACAGTAACTTTATTATTCCCATACTGTGTCTTTAGTATTCAGTAGTCAGCTGCAAATATGTAACAAATACTTTGCTGAGGAGAAATCTCGCCTGTTATTTGGCCTCCAAGATAAAACGCATAATCCTTTGAATGAGACACCCTTACCATTTCTCACTCGAGTTTTTGATATACTCCACTCTACACAAAGACAAACAAAAGATTTTTCTTTCCTTCTTTTCTCCTTCTTTTCAGTTTTCTGATCAAGATATTGACGCCTATATAAATTACTATGTTCCCAACTAATAGCTTGTTTTCTTAGATGAAAAACAGCGTTATATATGTCTTGTTCGGCTGTGAGTTGCTTCCGAAACTGTTACCTTTGTCTTCTAATAATACCCTTTACTGATTTTATGATGTTCATTAACTGCGAAATAATTTCTGTTTGTGGACTGATGTAAAAAGAAAATGGAAAATCCTATGGAGAGAAAATAAATGGCCAGCATTTTGATACATAAAATAGCGTGTTGTTTTTTGTTCACTTAGGCTTTATTGATATCATAAATTTGTTTTAGTTCGGGCATTTTTCGACTCTCGAAAATTCGTTTAATTCAATCGAGCGAAGAAATTGCAAATTGTCCTTAAAAGATATTGATTTCGTTGTTTTTTTCTATTATTATCTAAAGTTAAAAATTTTCCTCATTCTTACAATAATTCATTGTTTCTTGTTATTGTCGTTTCTTCAATAAAGTTTTTTGGGGTTATTTGTTGAAAATATTTATTGTGCTTTAGCATTATACCCAGTACTTTAGAACTTTTTTTTTTTTTTTTTTTTTTTTGTAGATTTGTATCTAATTAAAACATTTCCTTCGTTAGAAGCGACTGCAATGATAATGGGCTTACTTGATCTTCCATTCAATTTTTTCTACAGTCGAAACCATGGCGGTAACAACAGTTGCTAAAATAAAACATCAATGAGCCAATTAATGGTTCACAGTTTTTTCCTCAATACGTCCACCTCAGAATCTGCAAAAACGCCCGTTTATTGTTGATTCCGTCCGCCAAACCAAAACACTTACAGTAATTGTAGCATTTTCAATGACCTGCAAATTGTCTATTTCTCTTGAACGTAGTTAGTGACACTAATTCCATGCATTCAGACCAAGTTGTTTGTATAAGAGATCTATTAGTCATTCTGATAAAAACAAAAATGGCAAATTTATGCAAAACCTGGTATTTTACAAAGGGTAATTATACCGAGGAAATTTTAAAATATAAGACGTGCATAATGAGTAATAGTATTTATTCAACGGTAAAAAACCGTTATTAGCATGAAAAATATTAGTGAGAGATTTGTAATTTATCCTCTACCACACAGTTGTTAACAAGTCTGATATACTTTGTTCCCATACATTCTTGTTCATGTATTTGTTGTTTTCTTCAAGTTTGTTACATGTAATAGGGCGCGGTTTACAATTTTTCACTTACTACTCGTACTGTAAAACTTTTGCAATAATTTTTTATGCATGATAAATGCTTCTTGATGTTTTAGTCAATTTCATTTTAGGAATTAATTTATTTATCAATTTCATTTTCAAACCAAGTTTTTATGCCCGTTGCAATTATGAAAAAACTCATTCACTGATGTATCATACGGTTAAATATTTATAGAAAAAAAGTTTTCTCGAATTGTTCGAAATCGCAAAATACGACAATAAAAGGCCCTTTTAATCAGATAGCAAATATGTTGCCGCCCGCCCTTTCTACTGGTCAGAGAAGTCCGACTGCGATGGAGAGGTCCCGGGCTCAAATCCCGGCTGTACATGGGTGTACTTTCTATTCGATTTCTCCTGTTTTTATCCTTTCTTTGTGTGAATGTGTTGTTATGCTCTGAATGCCTGCCGTATAAACGGATCTTTATGGCATTTTGTGTACAGTCAAACCTCGTTTATCGCGGTTAATTCGTTCCAGACTTTACCGCGATAACTGAATTTCCGCGAAGTAGGATTCTGTATTTATAAACCGTATATTTTCCTAATTGGAGCGCATAAAACTTACTTAAGACAATTTAAATAGGTTTTTAACATAGGTAGAGCTCCCTAGACATGAAACGTAGCCACTATTACATTTGCATTACTTAAAAAATTGCACAAAATATGAGAAAGTGAGATGTGTTAGACGTAATAGATATCACATTGTTAATTATTGGGAAATAAACTACACACATACATGCAGTTCTTACACACTACTACTAATCTATGAAAATAGCTCAACTTGTTCGATGATGAAATAATTGCCAGTTAGTGACCGTATGTCCTCCGTTTTCCTCTACTTTTATCCTCATTTATGGTATCACGTATGTAACTGAAAAATCTAGTACATTGTTGAACACCATTTACAATTACAGATGTAATAATGCAGTGATTTATTCTTTTCAGTTAGTGTTTAACGATTAAAATGAGATAGCGATTCTCAACTCTTTCTTCGACGATTTTATACCTCCACTCCCGCAACTAGTACCACTACAGTCCTCAGAAGAGCTTACCTTACTTAAAAGACATACTTTGTTATTCTTATATAGGAAACAGTTTACACGAGCGCATAAAAAAAGCTAATTACTATATTTGAAAAAAAAAAAACATAAAAAACCGCGATGTAGTGAAACCGCGAAAGTCGAAGCGCGAAGTAGCGAGGGGCGACTGTACTGTGGAAGTCAGATTTCACACCAAATTACGGAACAGCTGGAAAAGTGAAGCAGCACACCCCCCAAATTGCCGGTCTAGCTGGCAAACAACAAAAATGTTTTTAGACAATGAGGACCACCAAGGGCTGACGTGGTGCAGACAGCGCCATTGAAATTTTTAGGGGGGAGAGGGTGTTTTCGTGATGATTGGAAGGGGGGGGGGATTGAGCCATTGCTCTTGAGTGAGCACTCCTGTTCTAAGCAATTTTTATATTTTTCACAAGAAATAAAAAGGATCTCTGTGTCGACCACTTGTCCATCTTAGCTCTATAACGAAACTAGCAGTTTTGAACTAGCTGTTTTGAAAAAAATAGTTGCTTTTTAACAGTTGTAAAAGAATCTCCCTTTGGAATCTTCAAAACACTCAAACACTGGCAATTTTTTCTCAATTTAATCACGAGTTCATGAATTCTACGAACGTTTATTATTAAAACACGAATTTATATTCCAATGAACTATTTTACGAGTTTAAAATGATAATTTAAGGATTTGAAATCCCTAGAGCCCTATCCTCAGTGATATCTATATGGACTATTTTCAACAAAAATTGTTTAAACTGTTTAATTTTCCACTCTGGTTCAGATATGATGACAACATTTTTACCCTCTTGGACGGCACAGCTGATACTGTTCCGCATATTATCGATTTAATTAACTCCGTTGATTCTAATATTCAGTTTACTGCTGAAATTGAAAACAATAATTCTTTGCTCTTTTTGGATGTGTTAATTTTAAAAAACAATAATGAATTTTCTACCACTGTTTATCGTAAACCATTTGCTGTCTGTCTTCCCCCACACTCTCGTTCGTGCCATCCGATGAAATAAAAAATGTCTGCCTCTTATACATTTGTCAACCGTGCCAAAAATATTTGTTCTGATCAGACCCTACTTTTTGAAGAACTGAATTTTTTGAAGAGTGTGACTCTTGACAGAGGTTTTCTTCTTCAAATTGTTGACGAGGCTTTTTACAAACTCGCAATCCGAAATAAATCCCCCAACAAACCAAGGTTTTCTTCTACAAATGTTGTGATTTTACCGTTTTATTCAAAAATAACCTTTCTTCTTAGCAAGTTTGATTTTCGCGTAATTTACAGACCTATAAATAAATTTTCTTTTACCAAACTGAAGGACCCAATCCAACCACTCGATCAGTGGGGCATCTATCATATTAATTGCCGATGTAAAATTGGATACGTGGGACAGATCAGGCGATCACTTAACTTTTGTTTAAAGGAACATGAAACCCACGTTAAAAAACGGGAACTGAACAAATCTTCGATTGCCAAACATTATTGAGACACAGGGCATCATTTTGTTTTCGGATGTCAAGATTATTTGCAGACTTACAAATGTAGTGGAATTAGATTTTCTGGGAACCTTTTATGTTCACAAAAATTTAAATAACCTTTGCAATGAGTTTTTTGCGGTTCCGCATATCTCTTATCCAATCTTAATCGATGGGTTCAAATTTACATATTCTGATGCGTCAAATCAGGCCTCAGCACTCGCTGAGATCTGAGTGGTCCATCTCCCCCCCCCCTTTGTATTTAAACTCTCCCATGACCTTGTTCCATCCCATTTGCTTGCTTTGCACTGAAGAAGGAGGCTATTGCCTCAGTCCCTTAAAAGATTTAAGCCAAATCCCTTAAAAGATTTAAAGACTGACACATTTTTTTTTTTCAATGAAATAATAAATTTAGGATATCTATGAAACGCTTATCATTACAACATTAATTTACATTTCGATTATCTATTTTACAAGTGTTTATTACAATGAATTTATATTTTAAACTACGTCATCTTTTTATTTTAGTGTTCGTTTACATTGAAGAAGTCTTCCTTTGATTCCCTTAAAAGGTTCAAACACTGACACATTTTTTTCAATGGACTGATAAATTCATGGACTTCTACGGAACGTTTATTATTACAACGTTAATTTTCATTTCGATGACCTATTTTGCAACTATCAAAATAAATTGCCATTTTAAATTACATGTGTTCAATTCACTACCGAATAGCTTGTATATAATTGGGAGCGCAAATTTCGATTCATTCGAAAGAACGACAGTTCAACATTTTGAAACTGGTTAGAATTTTCACTTGCACAGTTGAACCTGTGTATATTTTTTAAAAAATTGAGCAAAATGAGGGTCATTCCGAAATTCAACATCGACGGCAGACCAACATTCGAATAGCCACGATTCAATACAGCTACGCCCTTTTGTAGAAATCTCAGTACTGCTAACAATCAATTCAGAAGTTATCGAGTGCTCTCAACAACATCAAAATTCTATCTCACTGTTCATTTACATCAAAAAAGTTCTCTTTTCAAATCCTTTAAAAGTTCTATTGAATACATTTCATCTTGACTTTTATCTGCAATAACACTTTTACATCAAACTACTTATCCATCCGAGGAACATTTTGCATTTTATCTCCACCAGCTCAGCACATATTTCCTTCTGATTTCTACCAAAACATTCCGTCGAATCCCTCTTTTAAAGCAGCACCCCATAACCTCAGGGGTCACAAATCCGACTTTAAACGGTTTGCAAATATTGCCGCAACTTTACTGAATGTCCTCTTTCGCGCGATATATTTGACTGCCGTTCGAAATAAGCTCTTCGGTGGAGAAATCAATGCCTCTGCTTTTCGCACTTTTCCTTGAATGAGATCCTTCGGTTTACGAGCTGCCTTTGAACCGTGTTTATTGCCGGGAGTAGGAGTGTATTTAGCAACACAATAGACGGCATTTGGAAATTCTGTTTTCTGGGAAATAAATTTTTAAAAGCGATGTGAGAGATTTGGTCGAACATTTTTATCTTTTTGGGTTGAGCTTGTTTATACGTCGAATTACACTCGGGAATAACTTTACAGTTTCTTTTATACTGTATGTGAAGTTGGCACATTTCAGTTTATTACTGGTTGGGTGTTTGCTGAATCAATTGCGATGATTACCAATCATTTTTGCACGTCGCTTAAAGGCGAGTACAGTGGTTCACCTGATAAAAGCGGTCTTGGAGAAAAAACACGTTTAAAGTTATTTATTTTGGTATTCAAATAACTAAGCTAACTGTTAAATTGCAGTGAAAAATTTAAAAATGTGTATTAACAAAGTGTGAAGTTAAAAAAAAGGCGTTAATTTCGTTTACGTTGTTCGCTAATAACTTATTTTACGTTCTATATTTTATCTTTTTCAAATTCTTAATGAATGAAACTTCATGCCACTTTTTCTAATCGGTTATGAGATTCATTATGTGGCATTTAATTTATTAGATCTCTTTATTGATTAAAATTCTTTTCAGTAGAAGCTGATACTGTTTGACTATGAAGGAAATTTTGATTGCCTTTTGGGTCAATATGTCATCAGATGAAAAATAACAGATTTTTCTGAAAACTCCTTGAATGTTTTAATTCAATAAAAAAAACTTTTGTACTCATCACACTGCTATAAAATTCAGAAATTTCGTAAGTTACATGAAAGGACGAAGAAATGAGGTAGGAGATTTAATGCTTTTTGTAATTTATTTATCTATTAATTTGCTGAATGAGAATTATTATTTAAAATGACTGTTGTTTTGAAACAAATTGTATCTCCCGCTTGACATATTTCCAAAAAATTCATAAAATAGTTTTACATAATCTAGCAAGTAAATCGTCTTCACTTGTTAATGAAACTGATATTTTTATTTTTTAATTTCTTTTTTTAATAAAAACCATTTTTTCATTAATGAAATAGGAGTAAGAGAATGTGAGACAAACTGAAGTAGCTAGCATAACTTACCTTTTTCAAAATGAAGAAATTGGAAATTGGTTTTGAAATACACAGTACATAAAGAAAAAACATCCTTTATTACATAAATTGTATGCAAAACTTGCATTGAAAAATTATTTTATTTTTTGGCAGAATAAATGTACCTTGAAAAGTGGTAATTTTTCACTTTTTTTGAAAGTGAAAAATAAAATTTTTTTAAAGAAATATTTTCTTTTCAATTATTAAATTTTTGCTCAAATGAATGAGTGAATAAAAAATCAACAAATCAATGAAAATAAATTCAAACAATAAACGAATTAAGTAGTTAATACTTGAGAAAAAAATAAGTGATAAAAGTAGTGAATGAATTAGAAATTAAGTAAATGGATGAATAAACAAAAGAATTTTTAAATGAAGTAATGCAAATGAGTTATTTCAGAAGTAAATATATACCTGGTTTAATAAAGGATATTGAACAATTAAACAAAATGAACTTTCACTTGCCTCATTCACTTTGCCCTGCATGCACTTGGTTAATTGTACAAAGCACTCAAAATAAAAACAAGATTAATATAAAATAAATATGTACCTTATTGAAAATTAGTCTCAATTAATATTGAAAATGTTAATAACAAGAATTTTTTCCTTTTATAAGAACAAAAATAATTTCTGAGTATCGGCAAAATATTGCAATATGAGTATCAGGTTTTGAAAATTGCTCGTATAATCATATTCTTTGATTTTCAGAGAAACCTTTTTCTTAACTGGAATAGATTACACGTGTTACTACATAGTTAAAATATTACCAGATAGGTGGCGCTAAAAGCGGAGTGAATATTTCACCATTTCACTTTGCTCCAAATTCTCCTATAATAATGGCACGGAAATGAATGTATTCATACCGAAAACTATAGCTAATTTACCAAACTTTCAAAAGATTTGAAGCACATATTCTATGCCTCATCAAATTAAAGGCACTGAAATACAAATAGTACTAACAAATAATACAATAACTCTCCACAAATGTTTTTAAAATCTAATGGTTTCTTTATATTTTCCTTTGTTATCGGAACTTCTTTAACACGGAAACTAAGTTTCATCTAGCATCTCAACAACGAAATAGTTGTCCAATTACTTGTTGGATAGGATTGTTGAGAGTCGCAACCCAGCAAATAGTGTCCACTGCCGAACTGATTAATGATCTGCTGTCCCCCCAGTAGCTAGTATGCAGCGTCCACTTCTCCCTGACCGGTAATGCATAGGGTCGAGTTTAGGTGAATCCGTTATGTCAGTAAATCTCTCGACACCCATTGCCGGACATTGTTTCCGGACACAATGATCAATGATCGCAAGCCACCCGGCAGACCTGCATTCGCATTTACTCGTGTCTCAAAGAATGTGGCCTCATGCGTGTAGCATTATTATGCAAGAATGGGGAATGGATTCGTAAGTGTAGGCTCTTAATTTGAAATTTATTTTGTGCCTCTGCAGCAGTATGTTGTAGGTATTTTGTTTCACTATTGCCTGGTTTAATTTTAAGAAAACTTTTTATAAGCTTGTTCAGGTTTGTCAGTCCAGATTCAATCATCATGAGTATTTGATTAATGGTGTAGGATAATCGTGCTGATTAGATTACGTGAAATTGCTGATGCGCGATTAGTAGGGATTCCGTGCTTAAAGCTTAAATATTCTAAAAGAATTTGCGGATACGTGAATCTGGGTTACAAAAAATTCTTTGAAAAATGAAAAACAAATCGGGGTTCCTTGCAACACCGAAGCACAGCACGTGAATGAGATTATTTTTGAGCATGTGTTCCTTAAAACGTTAAATTTAATGATTATCATATTCAGCAAACAAGTAGTATTTTCTGCTTACTACTCAATTTGGTCCATTTAGAGCCATTGCACATTTTTGATCATGTGCAGTGCAACAAAAATTGGCTAGATCATGACTTCATAGCCAATAAAAAGCCTAACTTGTGATGACGCGTTATCAACATGCAGTTCATTGTCAACAGGGAACAAAGCAAGCGCCATAAGGTTCACGTACAGCACGTCAAGACTACCTAATCTTATTTTACACTTAGTTTTGTTTTTCATGGTTCACCGTACTGTAATTGTATAAAAAAAGTTGTTTCTTTTTCTTGAAGCCTAATTTATGTAGTTGCCAAAGTCAAAGAGAAAAATGTTGCTGTGTAGCGTTATTTTTGCTGTGATTTGATAACCTGAAAAAGTAGATTGTAACCCAATAAGGTCATGATTAACCTCATTAGGTCTCTTGTGTCCTTAATAGGACAACGGAGTATCAGGTGGGGGATATGATCCTGTTTAGCATGTGCTGCACATATGTGCACAAACTGTACCAAAGAGACCAAAAAGCAGAAAATAATGACCTATCACTGCACCGAATGTAACGATTGATGTTCATCTTTCCGTTGAATCAAATATGGAATGTTTTGATAACGTTTTTGAGTTTATCAAATGTAGTTAAATATGCTTTATATTCACAGCAAATATTTTTTCATTATTTTTTTAACAAACATAATTGAAGCTTAACTTTCCTGTTGAATTATTTTTTTCTTATTTTAAATGAGTCATTTGATAAATGTGCGAAATTTGGCGCCAGTTAAATGATAAATAAGCGAGATACTAGGCCATGAACCATACAGTGGCATATTTTGGTGCAACGACTTATTCCATTTCACATAGAGCTTTGATAAGACGGCGTAGAGCTCGATCTTGCAACATGTGCTGCAGCGAGTCCGACTGCTTTGACCGTCAATGCAACCATGCTCAACAAAACGACGGACAATATTACATTTCTCGACGTAGATTGTGTTTTTTTATCCCTCCCCCTCCCCGCCCCCATAAAACAAACATTTTAGCAAAAACTATCGTCTTTGTTAGTGATCCGCCAAAAATCTATTTTATTTTTGCACATTTAAACACTACACAATTTTAATGTATGTTTACGCTTGTCTCTAAAGTAATAAAAAACCCATTTTATAGATTTTTTAAAAATATTTCTTTAGTCACAAACTACTGGAGCGAAACATACTGCTAAATTTTTACGTTATCATTTTGTAAGTCACATTTTTATTACATTTACTTATTTACTATTCATTTATTCAACATTTTCACTTCCCATGGTGGCAAAAGCATTTTTATTTGAACTGAATAACATTTTCGTTTCTCTCTGTGTTGGATTTTATCAAAAGTTTAAATTGAATTGCAGATTTGGGTAAAAACTTACGAAACAACTAAAAGTAAGTCTTCGCTTTATTTTGAACATTTTGTAACCTTTCCCATTGCATAACTTTGTGCACCAGTTCCCTGTCTCAAACAAACATTACTTTCGTGAATAATTCTTCTTTTCCCTAGGAGTAACACTTACCTCCTTAGTCAAACTAATGTTCTAATAATCCTCTTACTGAAAAAAAAAATATTTAAAGTTGGCTCGTTGCGACTTCATGGCAACTATAAGCGGCAAACTCTCAATGATTTATGAAGTTCCTATGATTTATATTTTATTGCAGAGTTTTGTGAAATACATTGTATGGTGGAATTAAATAGATCTACTGAACGAACAATGTCATAAGTAAAAGCTTTGCTTTAATATCTAACCATAAACAAAGAAATAGCTATCCAGTGCATTTAACTATCATTTAACTTCGCGTCTTCGTGAAACCAAAGCTGACGTATCTAGCCTTCAAACTCCATTTCTCAAGATAACCATATCAAATAGTTTTCCAAACCGACGAAATATCTGACTTTGCTGAATGATTTCATTTAAGTAATTGGATTTAAACTTGGCTTTCCTCGAGATATGCTTGGCTTTGGACTGATATTCTACGAAACTCAAGCGAAGGATATAAACTGTATAAATATTTCCCGAGCAATTTAAATTGATTATATAAGTAACTTGTTTAAGCTTTGGCAAATTGATCCTAGAAATACAGAAAGCACTGGGTGGGAAGCAAATCGATTGAATTAAAAAAGTAAATATAGTGCCATTATAAAAGTAACGTGGTGGTCAGAATCATAAGGACAGCAGAAAATAGCACAGGAAAAAAATTGTTTCTGAAATAGTTCAGTGAAATTTACACACAAAATGCATTTTTATGCTAGAATTCATTGTGAAATGCCAAACATTCGGAAATACAAAATACAAACGTTTTGCCGTGATCAATAAAAAAATAATGTCACGGTTAAAACTGGACAAAATTATAAGGACAACGAGCGTTTTGCATTGAAAAACCCTAGTAATCAATAATATCCCCCTGTTTTTTCAATCACTTTTATCAGTCTTGATGTCATGGAAGCTGAAGAACGTTCTTGGAAATTTTCATCCTAGCTTTTTTAATGGAAGAAAATGAGTTATTGCTTGTTTCGGTATTGAATACCATTTTTTCATACTTCGGGAGCCAGAATGCCTGACACAATTTCCATTAAACTTCCGAACCGTTTGTCCGGCCAGTACAGTAGTTTTACGAAGTAAGCATCAAGCAATGAGCTAAATAGGGTAGGTGGGGGTAAAGCCCCGCGTGGGGTAAAAACCCGCACCGACATTTTAACTTGATCACCTTGGAGTAAGAAATTTACCTCTAGGTGGTAGGTTTGTCCTATGGAAACCTATTGATCAATGAAATTTTGTCTTGACTAGGCACTCCAAAGACGAGGAAGGGGGAGAAGTCTGTTTTTTACCACTTTGATCTAACTTTTCTAATATATTATGTGAACATTGTAAAATGTAGAATTTGAAAAGAAGAATCAATGAATTACATGTTAATACTGGAACATTAAAGCTTCACCTTCGAGGGGAAACAGTTATTCTAATGGCTGCTTAAAAGCAACATGGGGCGTTTTTCCGAAAGTGAAAAAAATGAGGAAAATCCCCGCAGTTGTTTTGGGGTAAAACCCCGCATCTCCAAAAGGTCAAAGATTCTCTCCACTCGGCTTAAAATTGTCTTTTTTTTTAATGTTATTAATATCTTTGTTTAGCAAGTGTTTTGTACAGCTTATTCATCTTAAGAAATTAATTGTTGGGGACATTTACTCATGAAGTTTAATTTGGATAAGATTTGTTGGTAAAATCTTACATTCATTTCAATTCAAATGTGCTTTCATTAATGTAAGAATTTCTTTTTTTTTTTTTTTTTTTTTTTTTTGAACATTTACGTACGTTTAATTTTTTGTTCTAGTACCTTCAGAAGAAAAACAACTCAGAACCATGATAAATGTCGAGCTTAATGAAGCACGCAACTTAATTGCAGGCATATCTTCGTTTTGTATGTATACATTAAAGTTAGGTTCAAAAATATCGATTGGAGACATCTCTGAAAAATGAAACAAAAGGTTGGGACTTCGAAGAAGAAACAAATTTCCCTATAATTTCGAGTGAAACTGTAGAGAATAACTCGAAGCTTATCCCTGCACAATGTGGCCAAGATAACTTCAATATGACAAGGAGGAGGAGGTTATGTAGAGGGTGCTTTTTTTACATTAAACACCTAGATGCCTGCAAATGTACTGAGACACAGGAAGAGTCATTGGAAATGAAGACGTTATAAATAAATTGTCGTAACCTCAGCAGGACACGGTTCCATCCACGATGCAATAACATTTTTAGAAAACTCAACCTAGTGTACTGATAACTTAAAGCACTGGGTACTAGATATTCAATTAAATTATAGCTTCAGGCATTTAAATTATTTTTTATAATGCGGCTGTCATTTTTTCCCGTGTAGTTAATCCTCCTTTTATTGAGAAGAAAATATTTTCGTGACAAAGTTAAAAAGAGAAAAAAAAAAAGATTAAACGTGTGAGATATTTAAGTTTGTACTGTTGAGTAACAATAAACCAATGGTTCAAGGAGGTTTTTCAAGTGTTTTTATCAAGCAGTCGCCCTTTTTATTCACATTCGTCTTGAGTGGGGTAAAGATCCGCATTGCGGGGTTTTACCCCATTTTGTGGGGCAAAACCCCGCAACTTTGTTTTCCCGCTAAATTGTAATTTTCTCAATTATTACTAATCAGACGTAGCTAAAATTTGGAAGGATTATAGGTAACAACCCACGCAATGACTCTAATTTGAAAAAATGGGAAAATATGCCCTTTATTGACCATGATGGTATAAAAACTGAAAATCGCGGGGCTTTACCCTCACCTACTCTATATACCTTTGTGCTGAAAATTAAAAGAAGAAATTACAACGTCAAAAAAGCACAAATTGCAGATTGCTGCAGACACGTGTTTCGGCATTACAAGGAACGCCTTTTTCAAAGCAAAAGAAATTAGCTTATGGAGGAAAAGACAGCTGACTAAAGGTCGGAATGTCTTTTCATCATTCATAAGCTCATTTCTTTTGCGTTGGAAAAGGTGTTCCTTTCAACGCCGAAACGCGTGTCTGCAGTAATCTGCAATTTATGCTTTTTGACGGTATTTTTTATTTTAACAAGCAATGGTTTTGATGTTTGAGAAACATGTAATTAGGCTTTAATCTGCTGGAACAGAGTGTTTAAATACGTAACTAAGGGTGTTTTTGGTAAAATAAATATTGCTTTGTACATCAACATTACTCTCGGTAGTCATTCTGCCCTGCACAAAAAATATTGGTAGTGTTTCCGTCCATTGCGAAGCTTCCTCGGACCATTGCCTAGCCGCTTTCAAATGTACGCTTTAAGATTTTTTTCCCCTTCACAGAGATCGTACCAGAAGTAGCAAAAACCATCTAGTCCATCATAGTTAAACTTTTTCCCATCAGAAAAGATAACATTATCCCACTTTATACCCATAACAACGCATTTTTGCTACGCCCAACCCTTGGTCTCTTAAGTACTTTTTTAAGAGACATTAGTTTCACATCATGAAACTTTTTCTCTTTCTGTAAAACATGTTGAATAGTTCGAGAACTGCATCGTAACTTGAAGAATTCCCATCTAACATCTCTTGATATTTATTTTTTTGCTAAGCTCGTCTTATTATCATATGTTTCACAGGTACAGAAACAGAAAATTTCCTACCTGTTCATCTTCGTGGTCTTTATTTGCCGGGATTCTCGCGAAAGCTCTAAATGACCGATCTCTCTCTATTCAGTTTTGTTGATATTTGACGTACAGTAAGTCGTGAAGTTTTATCAAGCAACCATTTTCATTTTCCCAAATTCTTTGAGTTTAGTACCCAGCGGCATGACTGTAAAAAGCAATGTGGCGTCCCCAATCGCTTACTAAGCAATTATATCGTTATGTAGTGCAGTGTGCAGAGCAAAAAATAAAAAAACTTTGCTTTTTAGAATACACTAATCTGTTTGTCCTCATAATTTTTTATATAACAGGGATGCCTAAATTCAAACTTCATTCTATAAATACAAAATTCCTACATATTTCCAATAAAAGAAATTTAAAAAAGTTTAGTTTACCATTAGTTACCAGCCATAAAATGTGCATAACCTCGCGACCAAATGCAGCCATGATTTGGGGATTTTTCTTTTGTCCTTACAATTTTGGTTACCACTGTAGCAGTAAAAATACCACTTACCGGTTAACGAAAAAATTTTTGACTTCAACGAGGTCTTAATGTAATTGAGTTTTCAAATTCAGAAACACGTTTCTCTTAAAAGATTCTACAGTAAATGATTTGATAAGTCCCGATTACAGGTCTAAGCTTTCCTGGCTAATTAAAGTTTCAATTACACATGATTCAAAACCCTTTAGATCTTTAGTAATAATAAAGTTGAAAGTTTGTATGTCTGGATGTCTTTTACGCGCATAGCGCCTATATTTTTCGGCCGATTTTTATGAAATTTGGCTCTAAATTAATTCGTTGCATAGGAGGGAGCACCTGGAAGCGATTTTTCGAAAATTTGGTTTTTTTCTTTTTCTATTCCAATTTTAAACCCATTTTACCGAGCAAATTATCATAACGTGGACGAGTAAATTACCATAACATGGACGAGCAAATTACCCTTACGTGGACGAGCAAATTACCGTAACATGGGCGAGCAAATTAACATAGCAAATTGGCGAGAAATTCTTCATCCATCATTTGTAAATATTACAGGCGAACCAAATGACCTTTTAATTTTCTTCTACAAGCAAAGCCGTGCGGGTAGCGTAGTAATTAATAAATTTGATTTCTCCCGAACTTTTCGTTGAAAGAAAATTCTCCATTAACATTATCTCGATTTCGCAAGCTGCTAATAGCAGCCTATATCGTTGGAAATGTCTTTTCCGAGCAATGTGCCTAATTCCTGTCTGAAATCGGTTTCGCAAACAATCAAGACGTCATTCTTTCCGAAAGCAATCGCTTGTGAGAATCGTGGTTTTTAGAAAGGGTTGCTTTGTGTATTTATAGATTTCATTTAGGTGATGCTTACTGCATCAGTGAAACCTCGCTTCGGATGGATCAAATGATGCGTCCTAAATGCTCATTTTCTTCAGGCAAATTCCCCTCTGAGATTTATACATATAGAGTTATATTTCGTATTTCTATCATTTGCTAGAGAAAATGCCTTGGAAAACGATACGTTAGGGTGCATTAAGCTAAGCTCCATGAAAGTGGACGGAAGAACAATTTTATCATTGTTAAACTTTTCTTATTAGATTTTTCACATTTTACCTAATACACTGAATATTATCGTTAACGACATTGGTTTGGATTTATTTTAGAAATATGTAGCAAGGTAGTTTCTTTAAAAGATACGTGCGTCTGATGTTAGCAGAAACGACTGTTTGAAAATAAGTAACTTTTCAGTAAGCCGGAAATTTGAGTGCTTTTAGTTTTTTTTTTTTTTTTTTTTTTTTTTTTTTTTTTTTTTTTTTGACGACCTCAACGGGGACAGCCGCGATTGCATAAAGCTTCCAAGTTTTAGCATTTGCTCCAGAAAAATTGCTGATGTGATCAATTTTGAGCCAATGAAGCTTTCTTAAGTAGATTTGTTTTTTCTTTTGAGCAATCACGATTGCTTATTTGTTCTCCCTTGACAGTCTTTGATGTTGTGGTTCCTTTTTCAGCTTGAACCAGTGGCCTCTGCAGCACCACCGCCCACCGGCACAGCTCCTCTGGTCCTGAGCACTGTCCACCGGAATCCACTTCTGCTGGGTGGTGGCGTCCATGTCCTACACACGCATGCTCATACACGCACACACTCGCACACACGCGCGCGCCTTTACACACATACACACGCCTACGTGCACACACGTAAAGCCCACACACACACACACACACACACTCAACTATACACACGTAACCACCCAGGAGGAGGGACATGCTTGGGGGGTGGGAGAGAGCCGTTTCTAGAAACAATAACTCTAATGAGTAGGGTCTTGTCCAACTCGTGATTGCGAAAAACATAATTTGAATTCAAAGTTTCAGAATTCAAATTAGAGTTGATTGGGGGAAGTGGGTCACGGGTCTTTTTTTTTTTTTTTTCGAAGCGGTTATTTACTACTGGAATGTATTAGAATAATGTTAATTTTCTAGATTTAATCTTTTAGAATCCGATCAGCTAGAGACGCGAAATTTTTATGGACTGGATTTTCATTGATGCGTATTACTTCCTCTTTATTGAAAATTAAGTATTGCTGAAGAGATGAGTCAATTAAGTCAGGGAAAAGATAATCTTTTTTTTTTTCTTTCAGTGCTTGTAACTTTATTTCTGAGTCAACCTTTCAAAAAAAATTCAGACACTTTTTAAGCGATAATTTTGAAAGTGTGCCTTTTTCTCAACGAACCCTTGCTCACTTTTTTAATTCCTAACGACAAACTCGATAATCCTGACTAACGGAAGATAGAATTGTATGTTAATCAAATACTCAGCGGTGTCAAACATTTTGTTTACTCGTACATTTATCATGTTAAAGACTGACACGGAAGAGTTCCAAATTTGGCAGACGGAGCCGTAAATGAGAAGTAAAATACAGTATAACTTCGATTTAACGACATCCGATTTACCGATTTCCTCAATGTATTGGTACATTTCACTGGTCTGGATTTGAGTGCATTGGTTGTCTATGCTCCACGATTTAACAATATCCTTGATTTAACGATAACTTTTTCCAGTCCCTTGACAGTCGCTAAATCGAGGTTATACTGTAGTTTTTATCAGCACTGTACTTTCTCAGTTGTTAACCTTTTCTGCTACTATTTTTCTTGGAAGTCTGTAAGTCTAAACCATCGTTTTACAATAGCCGAGTTTGCATAGAGTTACCGGTTAACCTGGGCAGGTGAACCTTATGACGTTTGATGACGTCAGTGGTTTGTTCACTGAGTGTTCGTGAAATGTTTTCATATACAACCAGCTAACCAGCTAACCGGTGATTCTATAGAACGCTCTGGTTAGGGGCAGGTGAGCCCGAATTTACCGATTACTCCATTAGAACTCCATCTACAATTGTATCAGATATGCTTTGTTGCAGTTTTATACTACTTAATCAAAACCCCTATCCATCGAAAAGGAATTTAGGAGCGTGAGAACCATGTATCCCATTGACAGTATAATCGTATCTGTTGTTTTTTGTCAATCCTAATTGTCAATTTGGAACTACATTCTCATAAATTTCCGTAAATTAACGAGAACTACACGTAAAAAAATGCGGTCCGTTGCCGTCTTTGGAAAAACAGAGCACTGACCATAATTTTAAGGTATGTACTGCAAAATAACACTCGTTTCAAAATTCGTAGATTATTATTTGCGATCATATTCTGTCCTAAGAACTTAAGTGAACTGTTAATTGTTTTATGATTAATATTAAGTTTTTGTTTCCACACGTGTCAAATTAGTTCAGATTACTTTTGCGCCCTACTTGAGTTATATTGTTAAAAATTTAAAACGATTATACACTATTAATGCTTTCAATTCTTGATCATAAAAAGTGCTACACCAAATGCTAATAAAAACAAGAAATCAGTGCTTGACTTTGCTTCACGTGGAAAAATAGCAAATGAAAAATGAATCCAAGTGAACCGGTCTAGCAATGTGATTCGCTTGGCGATTTGACAACAATCTTCAAATTTTAAAATTGTTTAAATAAACATGGTACTTATTGAAATATGGCTGAAATTTTCTAATAATAAGTCATCATCATATATATAATAGCCAAAGTCACTGATCGAGTAACGCTGACGTCACCAACATTGAAACTCGCGCCATAGCATGAGTGACGGCATTATTTAATTGTTGAAGCACCAAAAATTCAGTTATTTATTTATAATTCGATAATATTTTTTGCCAATGTTTGACAAGCAGGGAAATGCTTTATTTTGACAAGGCCAAACTGCATCCCGTAACTTAACTGTCTTACTGGTAAGACCATTTCAGGAGAATGAAGAAGCGAAAAAGTGGTCAGCAATGAACGCTATCAACTGGAATTTAGGGTTAATCCACTGGAGTTAGGGTTAAAATTTCAATTATCACAATATCATCAAACAGGCAATTGTTTCGTTCAAATGTAGAAGCAATTTTCCCCCGTCATGCCTTGACGGGCGATTTTAGTTTTGAAATAGTTCTCGGCAGTTATAACGTGGTTAATACTAATGAAAAAGAAGCTGGCAGTCTTAACAATTGATGGGACACGTAAGGATTCGTTAACGCCTAGAAATATAATACTTATACATTTTTATGTAATTAGTGGGGGTAAATTTCGCTAACGACGTACATTGATGTATCGACGCACTTAGTTTGCTAAATAACATTATCTATCCTTATATTTAAATTGTCTGTGCGTCAAAATTCAGAATTCAATCATACTATAAATCGAGGTCGTTGTTTTTTGTTGTCTTGTTGAGTAGAATAATGCGGTGGAATCAAACTGATCCAAAACTATAAATCGATTGCAAAAAGCAAAAAAGCATTTTGTAACGCATCTTTTAAACAACAGATCAATTCGGAGTTAAGGAGCTATTTTACGGCAAGTGCAAAAAGAAAATGTAGTTTTCTAAAAAGACAGTTCCACACAGATTTCGAAACATTCAACACATTTTCTTAGTTTTTAAAAAGTCGAAAGAAAGACAATGCGCTGAAATGTTTTTAGCGAGAATAGGATATCCCTTTTCCCAATCTAAGTGCAAAATCGTAAAAATAAAAAACCTCGTTTAAAACTTTTTAAATAAGAAAATAGAACCGACTTCAACAACTGCAGCTAAAAATTGCTCTAAAAAGTAAAAATAATTTCATTCTTCGAACAGCATATACTGCTTTTAAACATAATTTTTGAAGTCGACGCAAAAATGATAGGAAAAATGATATGCAACCATTTTTATTTACAATTTTCATGAAAAACAGTCAAAATTCGAACGAAGCCTTTATATCGATACACAAATATGTTGTTAAAAATGTTGTATGCGAATTCTATTAAAGAACCTGGGTCCATTAAAATTAGCATTTTTAATTAAATTATGTTTAAGTATGATTTTATCTACTGTTTTTGCGCCGACTTCAAAAATTATGTTTAAAAAGTAGTTTAAGTTATGTTTAAATAGCTGCTGTTCGAAGAATGAAATTATTTTTACTTTTTAGAGCAATTTCCAGCTGCAGTTTTTGAAGTCGGTTCTATTTTTTTACTTACGGTTCTTTTTAGTGATGTAAATATAAAATAAGTACGTAGGGTAGAGAGTGTAGTACACTCCTTACGTACATCTCGAGAGAGAAATTATCTAGCACAGAAGCCTGAAAACAGCTAAGATGAGCAAAATAGAGAAAGAAATAGAGCTCAACGTCTCGGAGACTTCCGAAGACTAAAGAAACGCTTTTTTAAATGCGCAATTATTTACAAAGAAAATTGTCTTCATCACCAGTTTGACTTTATCAAAGTATGCTTTCCGAAAACAAAATCACGAGTCACTAAAAAACAACAGAAATCGCTTTAACTTTGACCATATAATTTGAACAGTTTCCTTGATTTTTCGAGGATACATTCAGATACTGACCTGATGATCATGGGATTACCTGGGAAGTACATACCTTTTCAAACGAGAGAGAAAAAAAAAAGAACTTTCCAAATTGGTCTATGCGTGTTTGAGTTTACGGGGGACAACAATAAAAAGATTCCGACGAAGTGAGAACGCCTTTTTTGAAGTCGGTTAAAAAAAGAAAAACAAATATTGCGCATAACATTTTATACGATTGTCACTAAAAACTGATCTTTGTTCCTCTGTAGGATTTATTTGTGCGCTAATTTAATTAGAACCATTTAAATGTCAACAGTTTTCCTAACTATGTTATGTTTCACAATAATACGTGTTACGTAAATCGTGAAAAGTCACCTTTCTCTTTACTTGGCCACGTTATAGATTAACACCATACTAGAAACAGAGTATCTTCTGTGATGTTATATAGATGAAAACCAAAGTAGTACTAAAATAATGATACTGAATGAATTTCCTGTTTTCTTCAGAAGTGTCTTTATTCAAAATTTGCAATATGATTACTAATTATTAATACAGGGGAAATATTAAAGGGGGGGGGTACTCCCCCTAAAGCAAGAGCCCTTTTAAAAAGGAAAAATTAAGGGGTTCCCCTGATTAATATTGATGTTTTATGGTATTTTCTTTAACACTGAATAAAGAAAGTACCTCTGTTTTATGGCACTTTCTTTAACACTAGATTTTATATGTAATCGTTTAATATTGAAATTAAATGAAGTTTATTGTTTTTTGCCCATAACTTTTTTCTAAAGAACAAATATGGTGAAGCAAAGGTTTGGGACCTAAGTTAGATCACTCCTATCCATTAAACAAAAAAAAAACTATACAAATTGTTTCACTAAGTGAGGCGCCATGAATTTACAAACAAAAAAGCGCGAGTATGAAATTTGAAGAGTTCCCACGATTTCTCCAGGATCCCTCATACCCGGACTTGAAGACCATTAAACGACCGGGTGAGGTATACCGTTTCAAACAGAAAAAGAATTTTTCTAATCGGTCCAGGCGTCTTCTTGTAATCGGGGAGCATATTGCATAAAAAAGTTCTAACGAAGTCTGTTAATTAGTATCTCCATAACTGTAAATTAAACTGACGGCGTCAAGAAATATTAAATCTAGAATACTTGTCAAACTTCAGAAAGTAGACACCAGTTACGATACATTGAATAAGGAAAATAGATTTAGTCGTCGGATTGGTGGGGGGGGGGGGGGATTTTTGTCTTCAGTTCCCCCTGAATTGAACACTTAGTACATTTCAAAACTGAAATATTAAAAACATATATTTAAAAAAAAAATCAAAGTGGTAGTTAACTAATTAATTAAAGTTATTTATTAGCAATTTTTTTTTAATTAAATTCTTTAATTCAACTATTTTCGTAGCAAAATACATTTAATTTACTGATTTGCAACACGAGTAATAAATACATTAGTAAGACTATAATTAAAATTAACAGGCGGCTACGTGAAAATCAAACACCCCGATGCGTAAGAATTAAAAATTCTTCAAGACAAGATTCCTCCGTCGAAAAAATGCACCGTTCACGCCAAAACCACGTGACTTGTGAGTGACATATTTCTCAGCTGACGAAAGCTGGTCTATGTAGCCGCAACGTATAAAATTTAAAGTTTCTTAGATTTCTCCGGGACTCCTCATCAGATCCAAACAAAATTAACATGGGACCATCTGGAAAGTATACCCTTCCAAACAAAAAAAAAAGAATTTTTCAAATCGATCCAGTATTCTTGGAGTAATACGAAAACATACATAAAAAGCAGCAAGACGAAATAATAACCTTCTTTTTTTGAAGTTGGTTAACAAATGAATAAATGATGAATAAAAAACGCTTGAACTTAAGACTTCATCTCAAACAGCAAGCATGTTTGAATTCCGCCACCACAATTTTATTTTCGCAATCCCCTTTATACCTCCTGCGAACCCCAGGGGTTCGCGAACCACGGGTTTGGGAACTAATGCACTATAGCAAGGTGTAAAAATATAGAAAAAAAAAGTTCCCTTAAAATTTTAAGTGAGGAGGAGGGGGCACAAAAAAAAGGTCTGCTAAAATAGTAGACCTTAAGTATTTCGATTAAATTTATTAGTTTTGTGAAACAAGATCGTTAAAAAATATCCTTTTCTTCTGATCTTTTGTGTATAGAAATCAATAACACTTGAGTGGTTCTTAAAGTTGCTATGACACAAAAAATGTACAATGTTTCTATAAGTTATCTATCGTTAAATAAATAACATTTAATAACTATCTCAAAACCTTTCATGCAAAGTTCCTAGCATCTACCTTAGATAAAAATTCTCACAAGAGCTACTAAGAACTGCTTTGAAGCAAGTCATTCATGTCGCCACCACCTTCCCTTCGTGCCGGACATTGTCACCACGGAAAATGATCAATGGTTGTCCGGCACCGGGCTATCAGGCGCCTCACTGCACAGGATTTAGGGAGAGAACACTTCTTTGGATAAATGAAAATCTCGTTATGTTCCTAGAAGAAGAATTATATCGGCGGAAAAGATGGTATTTTGCTCCCATAACACGATAGGCAACCATGTGAAAGGATAATTGAATTTATGACATTAATCCTGGATAACAAAACTGTATTTATTGCTGAACTAAATGTATCCAAGGGGTCCCATATAGGGGGGTAAGGGGGGCTTGAGCCCCCTCTTTGAAATGAGAACTTCCATGTTTTTAGTACATTTTTCTTTGCAAAAATGTAAAAACATTTCTTTTCCAGCCATTAATGAATAAGTTATAAAAATGTCAAATTTCAATGACTCTAATCTGTCCATGGGGAAAATATCCGGCTAAACCATGATTAAAATATCTGAGATCCCCCCCCCCCCTTACAATTTTGCATATGGGATCCCATGAATGCATCTAAGAAGCTGCTGAAGCAAAAGGTCATTTTCAAGAGATTATTATCTTTGAATTTGATTTAGTTTTGAGTCCTTTTAATTATTTTGTATACTTGTCTTTTTAGAATATTTATTTTCTTTATCTAATTGCAGGATTTTCTTGCCTGAGCATTATACATATATTTTAGGTTTTCCATTTTACTGATGCAATTATGATCTGTTCAACAACAATCTATTGAGAATTTCCCCGCGTAGCGTACCAAACTCATCACTGTCTTGTAAAAATCACATCAGTGACGCGTTTTTTGAGGGGAAGGGAAGTAAATATTTTGTTTCTAATGAAAAAAGCATCCTCTTGATGAAGTCTAAAATTTAGACACGTTTAGAGCTAAAAAGATACGTAAGAGCTTTTGTCTGTGAAAGTCGAAAGATTTATTGCAACTGCAACTTGTGTTGATAAACTTTAACTGATACTTCAGTTTTATTTATTAAAGAAACTTAGTTTTCAAATTTTTCTCAATGAAAGTCGTTGTGAAATTCATCTATTTCTCAAAAGTTTAATATCCTGCTGTAAACTGCTGCCTTAGAATCGTCTGAGTTCGACTAGAACATTTTACGTTACCTAATTTCAACTCTAACACTATGATTCTTTGCTCTCTCATAACTGAAAGTACTAACTCCCAAACAGATAATTATTATGAATAAACGTGTAGGACACTTAACTAACAATTTACGAAACGTCAGTACGTTCCTGATGTGCTATCGCAAGACAGCAACGGTCCAAGTCTAAGTTGTAGAATATTACAGTCGAAACTGAAGCATTATTTTCATTTACAAATGAAAATGATACAATAAGGACTCCTCAACACTAGGGCAGGGCCTGCTCTAGCAGTTTTTCCACCCATGGAGAAGTTGACAAAGGCCCTCCTTTCGTCTTAGTAATATTATACAATCATCGAGCATACTGTCCCGTACTGCTGCAATTTGAGCAGCAAAAAAAAAAAAAAAAGCCGAGTCCCTCATTTTTTCCCCCCCTCCTCACATTTTGCAATCATGAAATTTTCCGCCCTAGAACAGGTCGCGTACACCAGGGCACCCCGATGGGAGGTTACGGTGACCTCGCAAAAGTTTTCTTATTCGGCGAATTTTGTCTGACGATTCGGCGAAATTCTCATCATTCGGCAGAATTTGGAGTTCTGTTCGGCAAAATTGTTATCATTGGGAGAAAATTCCATTCCATTCGACAAACTGCGAATTTCCGCCCACCCAAAAATTTTAAGTTCGGGGCGCACTTGCTCAACCGTGTATCAAAATCAGACTGAGCAAGAAAATGGCCCATAACTTAATATGCTACTCAACGACCTGAAATGTAACTTTAACTTGCATTCCATTGCATCATCGCCTTTGAATAACGAGACCAAAAATGGCGCTCAAGAAAATAATTGGCTGCCTGCCAAGAGATCGATCCAAAGAAGCCACTCGTGCCTCGAGATGCCAATCACCGGAGATAGATCCAGGATCAGGGACAAATTTTTTTGCCGTCAGAAGAAAATTCCGACATCACATCCTTTCGCTCCTCAACCCTTAAATATTTTTCCTTTTTTTCCCCTGTTCCCATGTTCAATAAAAGTTTAGTGTTTTTTTACGTTATTCGATGGTAATGCATATAATGTTGTATAAATAGAAATTTTATCAAACAAAATGTGCTTAATTTAGAAAGAATCGTTTTGATTCATTACTAAATGATGTTTGCCGATTGATTCATATTTCAGAACTAAGGAATAAAACGAAATTTAGAAAAGCCGAATTTCAAGTTTCCTTCTAATTTTTTACATAAATTGATAAAATAGAAAATTGTAAGTTTGAAAGTTTAAAGTACTCTTCGAAATCTAACTAGCGTATTTGATTGAAGATTTAGACGAAAACTGCTTTTGTCAGTTCGTAATAAAGTGATCGTTTTATAACTTCTATTTTCTAGAAATAATTCTCTACCGTCAGCATTACTTCAGTTTTTCTAGTAACTCTGAGACATAAAGAAAAATAGCCGGAGAAGTATTAAAAAGTTCGAAGGAAGAAAAAATCTTTAGGAGATATTTTTTGCTTTAGGTAATAAAGAAAAAGAAATCTTCTGGGTAACAAAAAAGGAATGATAACAAGATTTAATACAGTGAACGAAGATAATAGTGAGAGTAATTCTAGGCTAAACCTTTGACTAAGAAAAAAAATCGTTTGAATTCATTTGAAGAAGAAATCCTTCCAGTGACAGGATCAAACGTGGTGACATTGTATCAAAAAAACATACATGAGGAACTTGATGTTAAGCTAAGGAAGAATGAATTAGAAAAATGTGCATCTGTGCAGTGTAAGTAAAAGGTTATAGTGGTAACAATATTTTTTGTTTTCCTACATCTTTGATCACATACATTCTTATATTCAGTAAATTACAGCTTCGGTCACTTGTCTGGTCGTGCTAATTATATCAGCTACCAGTTTGTTCGGCACTCTTGGCTTCCTTAAGAAGTTTTCCATCTCCATCTCAGTCACTTTCTTATGCCGGGCTGATGAGTGCTAATAAGCACGAAACTGCAGTCCTCGGCTGGAAATGACTGAGCTGGCGGTGTATTTCATGTATTTCTGCTTTAGCCCTGGCTAATGGGCTGTAATTTACTGAATATACCATGCCTCGCCTTCAATCTTCGAGTTGAACCGAACCATTGCTTCGGTCATTCGTCTGGTCGTGCTAATTATATTAGCTACCAGTTTGTTCGGCACTCTTGGCTTCCTTAAGAGGTTTTCCATCTCCAGCTCAGTCACTTTCCTATGCCGGGCTGATGAGTGCTAATAAGCACGAAACTGCAGTCCTCGGCTGGAAATGACTGAGCTGGCGGTGTATTTCATGTACATACATTATTACTCATAAAAAATGTCGCTTATGTGCCATTAATTTCATTACATAATTCCATTATTCCATAAATTCTACAACTTCCAACAATTTATTAAATAAATGCATATACTAAAGCTAGTTATTAAATGAAAATATAGACAAGTTTGTACGCAAAATTTAATATTACTACACATCACTTTAAAACTCTTTAACATAGTACAGAAGACCCTTATTTTACGCGGATTTGATTATACGCGGTTTGAGATTTGACACCTTTATTTTATTTTACGCAGATGCTAGACATAGATAAAGAAAATAAAAATTGCATTAAAAATTGGAAGAAAGAACGCAATAATTGAAGAACATTTCTATGACATCACAAAATTGAGAAAATTGTAATCTATCTTAATTTCTTGTTGTATTTCTTTCAAATAATCACGCCTCCCTGGAAAGTCTGCTATGCCTTTCCAGGTTGAAAACCCATGCATTAGAAGATTATGAGAAATGAAACATTAGAAGTTACGTACATAGTTGAGTTCTACTTAAAACACTTTCTGCAAGTTGCTCCTAAGTGATATTCAGCAGACCGCGATTTGTTGCAGATCACTTAGGCACGAATACAGGAAGATTTCTCAATGAAACTTGATCAGGTCCCGCAATTTCAAATACTTAACTTTCTCAAAATTTCCTTGCAAACTGCTCTTGAAGAACTGAAAACTTACCCCCATTTGGTTTCAATTTCAAAAATTCGTTCGAGTTGTAAAAAATGTATATTTGAAATACAGTGAAACCAGTGTAAGTTGACCCCACTTGCGGTGCACTACTTTAGTGGTCAACTTAAACATGTGGTCAACTTATAGAGGTTGAATTATATGATATAGATCTAGTTCTGTGCCTGAAAATTAGTCAACTTAGACAGTTGGTCAACTTACAAGGGTGGTCAACTTTACAGGTTTTACTGTACTTTGCTGCTTAAATAAATTGAGGAAAAGTGGAAGAGACTAAACTGAATGAAGGAAATCGAAGTTGGTGCACCGGAAAGTAATCTCGCTCAGTTCTAAACGAACTTTTCGTTTTACCACGTGTTTAGTTCAATACGCGGCCAAAACATTTGCAGAGGGCGGTTAAGTTCCCGCAGGACACAGGCCCCGGCAACTAGCGACATAGCCTCTTTGCAGCTAAACTTAATGAACAGCTAAATTTAATTACATTATTTTTGGCTCAGAATATCCAGAAATCAATTATCCAGCGTAAATCCTTTCTGCTGATTGAGAAAATGAACATTTTTCTTCGTCGAAGCTGATAAATAATCCATGCCTTTTTCATCTCATAAGTTAGAGGCATAAGAATAATTTTCATAAATTTGCATCCATTTTGCGCATCAAAAGGCAAGAAGATATTCTTCAAAAGAAAAGAAATGTTTCCTTTACAAACAGTGCGAAAAAGGAAAGGAAAATTAAGGAATAAAAGAATAAAAGAGAACAATTTATTGAACATTTTCAAGATAGGAAAAAATGAGAGAGCAATAAACCAAACTGATTAAAAGGGAAAAAATTTTCTCTTACAGGAACATTACTGTTTACTAATATCCTAAGAAAAGAAATAGACATGCTAATAATTTTTCTTTTGAAATTTAATTGCCAACTAAGTTATCTTCCACGAAAAAGATTTTTGCATGGATGATGCTAGTTAGATCACTTTCACTTTGATCTAACTTTTTTACAGAATAAGCACAAAATGAGTTTTGAAAAAAAAAATATATGAAAATATTTTGAAGATTGATGTTTAAGACTTAATGTCAGTAATCGAATTACATCCGGTAAAAAAACTGAGGACTTAAAATGGATAACGACTTAGGGACCAAAAAAAATCCAAAATCTTTCTCTCTCTCTCTCTCTCTCTCTTTTTAATGGAAAACTGTCTTAACGACAGAGCTAAACAAAACGGTAAATGCCCAAAGTGCAAACTACAGTATATCAATAGTTCAAACAATTGTTGAAAGATAGAGCTGGTTGCATTTGTTTTGCTAAGTGAAGTGAAGATTGTCCTAATAGTTCAATGTTGCCATCAGGGACTAGGCGATAAGACGCCACCCGGGTTCAGGTATGTTATTGTTGTTGCTTATCCTCGAGAAGAGATCCGACATACGTCAGATCATCTCCAGCAGGTTGACTAATAAAATGTTGGTTGCCATGCGGGGATCAGAGGTTAAGTCTGCCTTTGAAAGTGCGAAGCAACCCAGATTTGCTCTGATGAAGCTGGATGGTCACAGCATTTTTTACAAACAGGGTGGATTTTTCTGCCGCATTCAAAAGTAAGAGACACTAAAAATGGCCGGTTGTAAGTCTGCTATAGAATAGTTTCAGTGCGACTGTCACATTTGACTTCAGGCAAGAGCCCCAGAAGACGTTGCGCTGTGCCATTCTTGAGCAGGTGGAATACGCTAGACCAAATTAAGTTTTAATATTTCATTGAAGAGAGTTCTAGATAAGTATGCCAAGAGCCAGTGACCGTTTCGTCTTCACTGCCCTCTATAGACAATCTATCCGCGACCACCTCGTTACCACAAATGTTTGCATGTGATGGAATCCATTGGAGATGGATGTCATGGTTCTGGGAAGTCTTTCTCAGTTTGAGCTGAGCAGATAAGCTAGTTTCAACGTTTACCGAGGACCAACTACTAAGATGTTGTGGAGCACTGAGGTTGTCCGATAAAATCCAAAGTTCACCAAAAATACAATCATAGGAAATAATTGCATCATCCCTTACATTTATTGCGATTAACTCGCCTCGCAAAACAGAAGTGTTAGGGTTGCGCTGTTTTAGTGCAGTCTCAAGGTAAGGAGTCTTAATACAAATTCCGCTGCCTCTACGAGCATGTGTGCGATTACCATAAGTATAGACCTGAAGTGCATCTTTAGGAATACAACTGAACATTTCCAGCTACAGATCTAAAGGTAGTCGTCAAGATGAGTTTGTTCGTTTGCAGCTGAATTCAGATCGAAATGGAAGAAAGCTCTTGATAGTCCCGGAGAAGGGTCAATTCAAGCTCTCAAACATTAAGGATCAACTTCTCGGAAGAACAAATTTGGGTTTCTGCCAAGCGAAAAGGGCTGTAAGTAATTAGTTTTTCTTTGCTGTGCCAAGTGTGCAAACACCAGAAAGTATAATGTTGGGGGACATAGCTATGCGTGGTTGTTATAGTTAATCTCGAACGGAGCTATACCAGAAAAGCAGATATTTCTGAGTCCTAACATAATGCGAGCGGCATTAGTTGGACACGTTGGTTTCGGACGCGCATCAATAAATTGGGTAGTCATTTTTCAGAATAGGTCTAATTAGCAAATAAAATGTAACTCTAAGAGTGTTTGCATCAGATCCCTAATCCCTGCTTGCTAGAAATTTGAAGATGTTAAGGCGCTTACGGGTCTTTAAATCCAAGTGGTCCATATGTCTATTACTGTTAAATTCAGGGTTTAGAAATAGTCCTAGGTACTTGGGATATTTTTCATTATACGTGAGAAGCTGAGCATCGAAATATAATTTCGGTTGATAATAGTATGGGTGCTTATTTGTAGCAAGGAACGACACAACTGATTTAGCTGGATTGAAAGTCAATTTTGTTCTTCTGCAAACTCTGAAAATGCAGCCAAAGTAACGTTAAGGAACGTTTTCGAATTCTGTGGCCGAACTCCCAAGAACAATATCATCAGCAAAGATTGTTATATGAACAAGTTCCGATTTCCTTTTTTCTTCGGCTGCACAAATAGCGAGAAAAATGTTGGGCTTAAAACTGATCCCAGAGGAACGCCCTGTCTCGGTCTAAGATCTGAAAAGGTAGTTGTAGAATTTTCTAACGGATATGTGGTGCAGAAAATATGCAATTCAAATTTAAGGCTGTGTCCCTAATATAGAAATAGTCGCGTATTTTAATGACAAGCTTGTCCTTCCACACAGTATCAAAGGCATTGGATAGGTCTAGCAGAGGCGCCACAGAATGTCGAATCCATCACCTGAACCGGATATTTGATGAGATCTGTATCGGGTCAGCGGCTTCGGGGTGGTGAATTAAGTATGACATGGTCTTAAATTAAGTCTTAACTTGGATGATCAAAACCAAATTCGACTAGAGAATCACCTCAAGATGAACCTAACTGTTACCCAGCGCTCTCATTTCCCAGAATTCGAACTTTTTTGAGCCACTCACATTTTAGAGTTACTATAACCATTTACTAACCAGTTCGCCTCTAAGCGTCAGGAGCGTTCCATAATACACAATCAGGTACATTTATTTGATCGTTTGAGATTGTATTTTGGTTTAATGTAGTTGATTGTTTTACATGTTGTCAAATTTCACCATGAACTTAAGGAAAGTGCATCATGAGCCATGTTTTTATATGCACTAAAAAATGCATTTTGTTTTCATCTTTCGATACTGAACATTACCGAAGCCATGAGGAGAAAAGTAATCTCATAAATGAGAAAAAGAAGGAAGAATAAAAAGGAAGGGTAAAAAGAAAGAAGATTTTGAGCTACTTGGCTCACTAGTATCTTAAAAAACAAAAGAATATCTAGGATAAAGAATAAAAAGATAGAATAATCAAATAGGAGCTTTAACGTTCTCAGGACCTAACAAGCGAGCAATTCTTGCCTACCCCTGGCAAATAGAAAAAAAAAATCGTCTGATCTATTGGAAGAAATCCTCCCTCTAACGTCCGCTAAGAACAAGGCGGCCATGCGTGGCCAAATTGGGCTAAGACGGGAGCGGGAATGGGAAATTCCCGCTTATCGATTCGCTAGCACTGGGAGCATTGCCAGATTCGGGGCACTTCGCCCGCACGGACGCCCCTCGTTGCACACCGACACCCCTGTGCAGAGTGCAGACGAGTAAAGTGATAACGAACGTTGAAGTTTTTCATGCTCCCTGTGTAAATATCGCTTGCTTAAAAAAATAGAAAGTTGCTGTTCAAGAGTTTCTTTAAAGATGGGAATAAGACATTGTGAAGGAAAAAGTCAACAAGAGTTTCTTCACTTTTCTTCTTTAAAACTTATTTTGCACATTGATAAAGAAAAGGGAAAGCTGTGAATACTAGCAAAGGGCACATTTCAGTTAATGTTTATGAGTTATTTATTTTTTTAAGAACTTTTAAAATTCCTGAATAAAGTAAACACTGTTCCTTTTTTAAAAACCTTATTAGATTACCCTTACCAAATGTTCAAAATTTCATTGTCCTTTCAAAAAACCCGACCTTATTTTTTACTTCCTTTTACAAACGAGCTGATGTGTGCATCACATGACTTCCTTTTACTCCAATTTAGTGTCATTTTCTCATTATTGGCAGTTTTGATATGATTCAATAGTTTACTCTAAATATCACCAAGAGTGGCCAAACTGAGACCCGATTTCAAAAAAAAAAAAAAAATTAAATTAAATTAAATTAAAAAATATCGCCAAGTTGGCGACGCCACACACGTATGCGGCGACTCTCACCGGATAAACATAAAGCGGGATTCATCTGAGAACACGACATTTCGCCGTTCTGTCATCCACGCCGCTCTACGTCCGGCACCATACTAAACTTTGCTGTCTATGTTGTGTGGTCAATGGCTTAGCGAACGCCGTGATTGCAGACCACGTGCGACTGAACGACGGGAAATGGTTCTGGTTGACACAGGAACATTCAGGGTATCTTGCACCTGCTGCAGAATCGAGGAACAAGTGACTTGTGGGCCTGCTATAGCTGGTCGGGGGATGCGTCGATCCACGCGTTCTGACGTCACTCTGGCTGCCCCTGCACTGCACCCCCTCAATCTTGCCACATTTCGTTGTTCCAACCATCTTCGGCACAGCCGATGCACTGTGCTCGCATCCATGTGGGTATCAGCTGCGATTTGACGTACGGACCAACCTCCCCTTCTCAGTCCGATCACCATACTTCTCGTAAAATCGTCTATATGCTGGAAGTGCCTTCGTTGACGGCGGCCTGATGGCATTCTCTCGTGTTACACGTATCCTCCAAGACAAAAACAAAATTTCTTCGATAATTCTCCAGTCCGAAATAACGACATGAATATTGCTCATTCTGCATGTTCCTTCCCTTATATCTTACCTCACGTGCGTCGGAGAGCTGCGCATTTCACATCATTTACATAACTCAGTGATGTACGTCTACTCTAAAATTTGCATAAATTTCTGAACACTCCTTCTTGGTGTTGCATTTTCAATGTCGAGCATTGTAAAATCCAGAAACTCTCTAGTTTATCGCCAAGCAACCGTAACTCGGTCAATTAGCGACTGAAGCGAACTCCGAATGATCAGCAATTCGATTTTTTTAACGAAGCATGCAGTCCATATAAATTGATCATTTCGCACCACCCAGAAGGAAAGTTTTAAATTAAAATCTATCATTGCAAAACGAAAAAGAAAATCAAAATTTATCTTCTGGGAAAAGGGGGAAAAAATCCTTAGGGAGTTCAAAAATCTCTCTCAAATTCATGGAGACGGGTTGAGGGGGGGGGGGAATCGTACATTTTATTGAATTAAAATGCGCAACAAACAAAACGAAAAAAGATATCGGGTAGAGTTCGAGACTTGAAAGTTGGCTAGTTGGGGCAAGCCTAACCTGGCAACATTGTGAAGGCTACGCAGATCCTAATCCACGACTCCTAAATACTAATTGCCTGATGCTTTCTCGCTTTTAACATAGAGCAAAATGATCCCAATAAGCAAGTTTCGGTACTCTTGCTACTACTAAGGCCCCTATATATACGACCCGGCGCATCAGCTTGAGATCAGCCATTTTGAATCCAAGTGCGCGTTTTTTTTTTTTTTTTTTTTTTTTTTTTTTTTGTCGTTGTCTTTTCCGGCCGTTTGGTGGTTGTTCACTGCGAGTGATTATTAGCTGCATACGTGAATTGTTTATTAAATAAAATATTATTTACAGCAAATTTGGCGGAACACGAAACTTTGCTGTGGTAACCCTAGCTCCGCAACAATTATAAATCCGATCCAAAATGGCTAAACTTAAGCTGATACGTCGGCCTATCTATACAGTGGCTCTAGCTACTACCATCTATTGAAGGTCAAAGGTATTAGAAATTAATAACGGAGAACACAATGGGATTGTTTCCTTCAATCAAAAGTACTGCTTTTAGTCACTGAAATTGATAGAATAAGCAAAAAAAGAATATGAACCCAGAAAATATTTTGATTTCCCCAACAGTTATTTTTTATTTAATTTTTTAAAAGGTTCGATTTTTCAAACAGGGCGTGGTCTTGATGGCGTCACAAATGATGCACTTTGGCGCATCTTTCTACCTTATTCCACGTTATTATAATTCAGAAGCGAATTAAACATTGCGCTCTACGCTTGCTATCAACCATATCGTTGCCAATACACGTGAGTAAAGATGCGAATTAAATATTTTGCCCTGTGAATAGCAAGACTGAATGGCATTTCATCATTTGTGATGTCATCGGCAGAAGTCTAAACAATGAAAGCCCATTGACTTAAGTATTTCTTTAAAAACATTAAACGAAAAAATTGTTTAAAAAATGGTCAGATCCTATGTTTTTAAACATGCTCTTTCAGAAAAAAAAAATACTTTTAAAATTTTGGGAACGACCCCATTGGTTAACTTTTAAATTTAAGAGGCGTTGTCCTAATCACAGCATAAACGTCGCTGCCAGGTTCGCTTTGCCCCTCTGTATCCCCTGTTCTAATTAACTAGCTGAGTCGCCCGGCTTTGCACGGTCCCCATAGAAAATAAAAGTTACGTCAAGTGACGCGGGTTCAACAATCAGGCTTGAACAAAAAAAAAAAAAAAAAAAAGCAGTAATTTTTTATGCGAAGCTTCTAATTCTGATGGGGTTTAAAAAGGGAACATTGGTGTTGGTTGGACTTTTTTTTTCTCATTCTGAGAGGGATGTTTGAGGCTATTTTACTTATGCAGATAGTTAATTTTAGAGTTGGCGTCATTCGAAAACTACCAACCCTTTTTCTGTCAGCGATATTGAGAAGCAGATGCTCTTACTCTAATGGTAATTTTAGGGAAAGTTTTTCCTTTTCTTATAGAAAGTTTTGGATGCTATCTTCCTCAATCTGATGAGATTTTTTTAATACCCTTGTCCATATTCTGATGGTGATTTTTAAGGTCTATTGTACTTACTCAAGTAAAGATTTTTCGGGAACTAATGTCGAGATTGTACTGGGAATTATGAAGTACACTTAATCCTAATTCCAATAAGGATTTATAGGGTCTGTTGACGCTATTTATGTACCTAACCCTTGCCTTTGTTCTAATAACTCATTTAGCTATATTTCTCCTTATTCATTCCTGTAATTGGAATTTTTAGAGGAGTTTTAACTTTATTTATGAAGTTTTCTCATTTAAATGGGAATTTTTAGGGAATGTTTAAAGTTTAGTTGGTGTGTTTAATATCTCTGTCGTCATTATGTTGACAAGAAATGTTTAATTATGTCTTTTTTTTAAAAAAAGCCTGATTGATGAACATATGTCACTTGAAGCAACTTTTATTTTCGAGGAGGCAGATCGTGAAAAGCCGGGCAATGCAGCTAGTATGAAACAAAATAAATCTTAAAAAGTGATAGAATAAAAACAATGCAGTTTCACTAAATTTCTCATTTATTGCTGCAAATTGATTCAGACATTTCCACTTATCCTTAAGTGTAAAGACATATTCATTTATAGTACAAAAATGGTACATGCTAAGACATGTCACACAATAATCTTTGGAGTTTTGAAGAATTTTTTGTAGCACAATAGAAAATTACTTTTCAACTTGGATGATTTTATTCTAATATTTTGAACCAATAATTAAATCTGAGTTTTTCACATGACTATGATGCAAGGAAAAATTTTCATTATTAACAATTAATAAATATCATTATGGTATTAAATTCAGTTCAGTTTATGACATATACAGTTGAATTCCTTCAATGTAAGGCAAACTTTTTAGTTTTCATTAAATGGATTTTTTTTTCAAAATTACATTTTTGTAATTAAAAGCTTAATGAAAACTATGTAATGATTATGTTAAATGGAAATGTTATTTTGTCATTATTCAAGCAATTCAACTGGATGAATCATCGTTTTTAAATACACAGAGATAGTTAGACTGTTTTACTATAATTCCTTTCATTAACACAAAATATTGTGGGCACATGCTTTATACGACTCTTCAATGGAGATCTCTAATGAACTGAAAACAACGTATATGAGAGGGAAAAAAAAGAAATTGTTCAGTATGTGGCAGTGACAGAAACTCAATCATTAAAAGTTCAAAAACATAATAAAAAAGCAAATTTAGACTGCAACAGTCACAAATTACTGTTCTTGGTTTTGCAATGAGCATTTATTGCTATGGTTTTCACACCAGCAACAGCTTTGATAACTCATAACACAATCCAAAAACCATAGTCCCCTGGAATTTAGTTAGTAAAATAAAATTTAAGGATTGGAAAAACAGCCAAAGGGAAAATGATTGGCAAGGAAATTAAGCTTTGTTTAAACTTAACGACATTTTGTTTCACAGGCTCTGGAGTGAAACGAGTACAAAATAAAATATTTATTCCAAACTATTTCTGCATATTTAAAACTCTAAAGTAACAATAAATGAAATTGTGCGAAATACTCTTTTGATCATAGAAGATTATAGCAATTCCTGTTAACACAATATGGCCCTTTAAGTTTCTCCTTTAAAAGAACATATGATGATTTCCCGTTATGGACTATATTGGTCAAAACTATGAACATAATTTACAAATGCATCCATCAATTACAAATGAAACACTTATCCTTTAAATAAAAAAAAAATGAACACGACGTTATTTTTTACAGATGCAACGTTTGAAGTACATAAATCAATCATACTTTCATCAGCAACAAAATATTGCAAATATACATTATTTGATCTTTTAAACAAAAATAATATCTACTTTATGAGAATCTAAATAAATTTTATTTTTATACAAAGTCTTTCTCTCATAATTTTATTTTGTAACTTTAACCACTTGAAAGTTCTGCTTTCATTAAAAGCAAACTCTACTCTTTGTACAGTACACCTTTACGTGGTCCAACATATTACTCTCAAAGCTCGCATTTCTAATTATCACGTTTCATTTAGGCAAGCTTTATACTTTTTTATCTTATCTTCAATGGCGCCGCTGATATATATAAGAAATTACTTTCTTAAAAGGTTTTGGTCAACAAGATTTTTCAATTTATCTAAAAAAGTAAATGGAAGTCATGCAATTTTTCACCGGAGATGCTCAGTGAATATTATATTCAACATTCATCAAATGTTTTACTTCCTTCAAAAAGTTACTTATCACCCAAAACCTTATTCAGTTTTTCTTAAAATTACATTTTCCGTCATTTCCTCAAATAAAATCTTTCAAATATATTGAACTGACAAGTGATTAAAGTTTCTATCAGTCTTGATATGATCGACCAACATGGTCAAAAGAAATACACAACATAGAAAACTTTAAAATATTCAATTTCTCTAACAATAAATCTTTCAGAAATCGGGAAAAACCTTCCAAGGAGCTGACTGAACTCCTATTTGATTCACCTGCTACACAAACAAACGCAAAGTGACTCTGACAACAATATAAAAAAATACTATTCCCCATCATGTCTACAGAGAGCCATCCTTGTGCAAAGACTAAGGCAATACAAAATGATGTCCAGGCAATGGTATAACATGATATGTCTGACTTCTTCCCTCCTTGATGGTAAATGAACGAGGTAACATGACTTCGGTACAAAAAGATTGGCGAAAAAAAGTGAAGCACTGGCAGTCTTTTCCCAGATGATTACGATGAAGATTCAAATTAAATGCAGGGTCATTGTTTGAGGTCATCATCGGAACCGCTGGCCTCTTCGTCATCCGTCATGACTGTGACTAGGGTGCCCACGGCTTTTCCCAGATTTCCAGCCATATGCAGCAAGTTATTCACACGGGCTGAACCTAGAGCACAATTTTCGTTAAAAATGCATTCAGTTCATGCAGTTACCAAATTTTTATTGATAATAAAAAAACTTTTGTACTAGAAAAGACTTTACAAAAGTGAAGTTCAACTGGAAGGTCCCTTTAAAACATTGCAATCCTATACCAGGTATTTAAGAATACTAGTCAATATCATTCATTTGCGCACCTCCCTCCCCCAGAAAAGAAACCTTCTCCACAAAATACCCATAGATCCATAATTTGACAATCTTAGATTTATTTTGAATTGTATTTTTTACTATAATTATCGTAGTTAATCATTTAATTTTCAAAAAAAATTAACAATCAAGTTCATTTTTGCTCTAAGAACCTTAACATGAAAAAAAAAAAAACTTTGGGACCTATGATTCACAATTTAATTTTATATGTGCACTAAAACTACATCAATGGATGATTTTTAAAAAGAATTTGTAGCATTTTGACACAGTTTAACAGTCATGACTGATCGATTTTAAAACTTAATATGTATAGCAAATTTGTAATATCAAAATTAAAGAAGTTAATGGGTTAAATTTTTTAATGGAAAGCAAGACAAGGAGTCATTGTTTTAGTTATTCAAATCTCAGGCTAACCTGGAAATTAGGAAAAATTACTGCTTTAGTAGGGTTGTGGGCATTTCGAACAGAAGAGGCTGCAATCAAAAAGGAGGGTAGATTAAAAGTCATTGATCTTTGTTGAGGACTAATTAATTGACTAGGACCAGCCTAGCTGGGTCCAGGGCCTGTTGCTAGTCATCACGTTTGTATTTGAATAAAATATGGCAAAAAATCATTAAATATGAATGAATATAATACAGACAAAACAATACAGATATACTAAAGTTCAAGATATGATAAATCATAATTTTAGAGACTTTGAATTATTTCCAGCGCTTTAACAAATTATACATTTAAAAGTTTCAATTTTGATTTCAATTAGAATTCATAGCTTTATTCGTATTTTCCTAGGCAGATATTTTGTTTATGGACAGCCTTTTGATGTTAATTTAATAATTTTGCTTCTAAAAAAATTGAATCAAAGAGCATACATTCAAAATTCTTTGGATTTAAGTTGAAAACGAAATCCATTTCTTTGGAAGCTTATAGTTATTAAACAATATTAAGCTGATGGAACAAACTTCAAATTATTCATCTAAAATACAAGAATAATTGAAATTCCTCTAATTTTTTTCTACATCAATAACAACAAGTTATTTTTAATTATTGCATCATGATACATTATTGGAAAGCATGAACTGGTTCATTTCATTAATCTGAAGTCACAAGTTTTTTTTCTTTTTTTTTTTTGAAAAATAAATAAATCTGTTAGAACAAATCACAGAATGCATTTTGCTCCTGATTAACATTCATCTTTTCCTAGATACTGCTCTTTAAAATGAGGCATGATTTTTGCAAATTTTGCTGTAAAAATATCAGTAATTTCATTACCTGAACTTCTACATGCTGAGATATTCACCATAGCTGGACTTGGTAATACTGGCCAATTCTGAAACAAATTGGTTACAGTCCCAAACCAAGCTACATTTGAACACAGTTTGTAAGAACTAAACAGGTTACAGTGAAACTCCTGCATAGCAGAGAGCCACCAGCAATCAGGAATGGTATCTTTGTCTGCAATAAGTTATCCCTAATTTCGAGATCTTAAGGTAAGACTGGAAACTGCATTTTCCAAGATTTCCCTTGCTGTTGTTGTTAATAATGCAGCTAAGGAGACCGGTGCCACTTGCTGATAGGAAGTTGAAATTAAGGGAGAAAATGTGGGCTCTGTGAAAGTCAAGTTCCAAATGGGCCATAGCAGCTCTAAATTTGGCTATAAATGTCAGTTTCATTTATTACCACCTACACAATTTAGACACAGCTCTGGAAGGAGAGGAAAATCTGAAGGAACACTGTAATTGTGGTCACTGCGAACAATCAACCACAGGACGTTCAAACCCACAGGTTTAGCAAGCACACATTCTGCACATTCTGCTTGAACTCAATGGTTGTCTAAGCCATGAAAGGCCCTGAACCTGGATACTCTCTGATTCCCGAGTCCGACAACACACCTGGTAAGTTATCTATAGGTCTCCAAAAATTCTTAACACACTTCCAGAAAAATTTAAAAAAGAATGTTAAAAGATATTTAGGGAAAAAAATCATTAAATAAAATTAAATAATAATATTGAATAGTTTGTTACTTATTAGACAGCATATGAACATTAGTTGAATTTCAACAAAAAGCAGTTTAAATTATTAAGAAAAAAATTGTCTTCTTTTGAGAAAAAATCTATGATTCATTTTTTTTTTTTTTTTTTTGCAAAAGATTTACTTTTTAGTAAAGTTCCTCACTCCTACATGAAGGCTTAATTTAATAGCTCTCAAAACTTTTATATTTATACAAGTAAAGTACACAAAATAAACCTTGCAACTTAATCAAAAAAAGAAATAATTTCGAGGTAAATAGGCCCCACCCTCTGGAATTATAGATTCATGTATTAATCCTGGCACCTTAAAAATTAAATTAATTTCAATATTTTTTAATTCAAAGAACTCAGTTGATCAATATTTCTAGGAAACTTGTTTCAATTCTTAATTGTGTGGGGGTTGTAGTATTTATCAATGCCGGTTATTAATGATGGGCCAACATTAATTTCAAAAACTTGCATTTGTAAAGACAAAGTTTGACACCAGCTTCTCAGTTTTGATGTAATCTTCAAGGTTATGAATAATTTTATATCCAAACTTGATCACAATTTGTCTAAAATACAAACAGCCCAGAAGTAGGAGTTTCACTGTGCATAACACTAAAGATGTATTATAACTAAATGTTTTCTACAAAAATGAACAAGCATAACAGGAATTTCACCTGATTGGAAAAAAATTCATTCAGAAGAAAAAAAATGAATACTATTTTTAGTCGAGACAAACTGAAATTTAAGTATACCAAAGTAATTTACTTTCTTTTTTTTCAGTTTAATTATCAACGCTTGTTAATATTTTTGCTTATTTAAATAAACTTCTAAACTTGAAAGCATTTTTTTCAAAATTAGAAAGCGATGATGAAATTTAGTTTCTAAGAGAAAGATGAAATATGGCTATATGAGGCAATGAACAGATGTAACAGTTGTAAAAATGGGATGTAATAAAAAATAAAAAAAAATAGTTCAAAAAATAAGAGAAAAAGCAATGCATTTTAAAGATGAGTTGATGAGTAAGTTAATAATTTGGGGGCATTAATAAAAGTATATTCTATAAAAAGGATGAAATTAAGAAATTTGCTTCCTAAGTTTTCATGATAAAAAGTAATCCCTAAAAATTAGTTTTTAAAATGGTTATTGATGCTATAGGATTATGAAGAACCAAATAAAAGCAAAACTAAATTAAAGATGAAGCTTAAAGTTAGTTTTAATAAGGATGATAAAAAAAATATATGATATGCATTAATTTTTTTTTTCAAAAGGATGTTTCTCATCATATGAACAAATAGATGATGAAGACCAGCCTAGCTGGGACCAGAGCATACTGCTGGTAGCCTTTATGCATTTATATATTTGTATTTGCATGTTAAACTATGAGTTTTGGAAAAAGGATGCTTATAAGGGAATGATAAATTGACTAGGATCATCCTAGTTGGGCCCAGGGCCTGTTGCTGGTCCCTCCTTTTGTATTTATTTTGTAGAAAGAAGAGATAATAAAATTTATTCCTTAAATAGTGAGGTGACCTGATTCAGTTATTTAAGCTTATTAAAACGGAAGATCTTCAAAGACTAAATTTCTGCATAGATGGCAAAACCAGAAGTTATTGTTTAGAGTGTTTCAAATCAAAAGCTAACCTTGACTTTTGAGATCAGGAAAAATGATTACATGAACAGTGCTGAGTTAATTTGGAACACTTTACAAAAAGCAGTCTTGATCTTACATTGGGGAATGGTGAATTGTTGAGGACCAGCCTAGCAGGGCCCCAAGTCTGTTGCTAGTCGTCACTCATGTGTTTGTATAAGATGAAATTTATTATGCTATGGTGCAATTTTGTTTATAAAATTTAAGTAACGATGAAATTTAGGTTCAAAAAGGAAAGTGATGGCTAAGTTTATGCCCAAAATTGAAGTGACAATGAAATAGTCACTAAAATGCGACAAAATTAAAAAACGCAGATCCTTGAGGCAAAGGAAATATGAATCATTTTATAGTAATACATATAGAGAAAGAAACAATGATGAGATGAATGAATAAATAAATAAAATGAAAAAAAAAAATCGATTGATAAAAAAAAGGGCAGCAGGTATAATTTATTCTAAAATGATTGACAAAATGATGTATGTTAATCTAAAGAAATATAAGTTCCTTAATAGAAGAACAGTGATTGAATGTAACTACAAAAAAGAAAACAGGTGATGATGATATTGGGTTTTTGAAACCTACGCTTGCGTGAACAATTCTGAAAAATTGTTCAAAGGAATATTCTAGCTTTTCAAAAACAATGTGCTTACCTCCATGATCAGAAATATGTCCATTTCTCCTAGGTACCTGTTCTACAATGACCGTCCTATTCCAAGATGCTTGAGGGGTCCCAAAGCCATTATTTTGAGGGTTACTTCGAACTGGAACAGGCTGAGGCTGGAAACACAAAAAAAATAAGTTGACATTCAATGTATAAGAACACAATGAGTTTCAACATATTTATTTCATGCAATAGCATGAGAAGTTAAACACAAAATTGAGAGCAGAAAAAAATATAAATACAGTTGGCTCTCTGTTTAACGACTTTCAAGGGACCACCAAAAATCGTTCTTAAGTAGAAATCGTCCTTAAATAGAATGCTTTCAACACTATAGTGGACCATTTGGGAAAGTAAAAAGCCGTCTTTAAACAGAGAAAGTCGTTAAATAGAGCGTCGTTAAACAGAGAGTCTACAGTATATACCATGTTTTCTGATTGTACATAGCACTTTTTAACCTTAAAAATTTGTCTTTATTACTTCGGCTTCTTTTACATAAAGAACAGTCTTGAGGGCCATTGCTCTAAGATGAATTTTCTAAAATGAAGGGTAAATTGTGTAATACCCTGTTTTAAGACCTGTGTATTTCGTCGCCTCGGAGCAACACTAAGACATCTAATCCAAGGAATAACGCTAAGATATTCTACTGTTGCTCTGAGGCGACGATTTGCTTTTATGATCTGAGAGTAAACTGGCAGTTGGTCGAACATGAATGAACAAACAACTATAAAATCTTGGAATGTGGAATAAATAATGTAACCAGAAAAAAGGGAAAACCATTTCTTATAGAATGATAATGATTATGAAGTGAGAAAGATACAAAAAAAGTCAATGATGATAACAGCCAGATGGCATTGAATTTTAAGAATTTATAAAAGATCAATTTCCTAGTGAAAAAATCATACATGAAGGTTTTCCCCCTGAAAATTGTGTTAATTGTTTTGTGCATGCCTTACACATAGAGACAACTCTGGAAAGTAGCAAAACATGTCACCTGGGGTGACAGATTTCAGTAGGTAACAAGCATTGCATTTTTGTATCGTCAAAACATTTTAACATTACCAGAAATTTTTATTTTTTGTCTTTAAGTGCAAATGAGATTTAAAATTTGATTGTGATGATTAATTTTAATAAGGTTGAAATTGAACATCATTTAATATTTCATGAGATATAAAACAGGGGTTTCCGACTTGTAAGTGCTTCAGGGAGCCAAAGGCTCAGTGGCGGACTGCAACATAACTATAGTCATAACAAAATACTTTTTTGAGGAGCGACAGGGAACAGATACTGGACATCATAATGAATATAAATTACAAAATAAGGAAAAAAGGAAACTTTTCCGGTAAATAGGTTGTCTGCTTGCAACCACCGAAAACAAAGTCCACATCGAGCTTTTGCCGTTCAGTCTCAATTATTTTGTGTATAAAATGCATCTGAAGTTTTGAAGTGCACTTTACAATCTTTAAAATATGGTATTCATTAGTAGATAGCATTTGTAACTGATATGGATTTTCTCAAAAACTACTTTTCTTGCTCACAAACAGGAAATTAAACTGTGAAAATTATTTTCCCAAAAGGCTTCACGGGCTGCCAGTTGGAAAACATAGGTGCAAAAGTTCAGAAATTAAAATGCTGCAAAATTTAATATCCAAATGTTTTCATTTTTTAATGCTGCATATTTTATACAAAAAAATTAGCAGTTACTGTTAAGTTATAAAAAATATATTTACTGCTAAAC